>NC_026158.1:3248643-3291906 GCF_000512975.1 Sesamum indicum
TCAAGATCTTGTATCAACCACATGACCTCCAGAATTATAATTCCACTACCAAAAAAAATGACATTTTCTCGAGTTAATCAACATCGTTAAAGTTTAAATTTTGTGATAAATAATAATTAATTATAGTTTCACTCTTAATGGGTGAGACCAAAATATTAATTAATAGTTGAAAATCATGATAAATATTTTAGTCGTCGTAGCTAATATCACGACAAATCAATTAACAGTTTTCAAAACATATATTTTTAGAGTGGTTTAGCTAGCTTGGCGGTGGTTGGAAGTATTAATTGATTTAGCATGATTTTTAAGTTGTACCAGGATAATTGTTTTTATTGTTTTGCGGTATTTTAAGCCCTTTTGATATGATACGTATATTAAATCATTCAATATATTTATATTAAAAAATTGATCAAATGTATATTAATTTTATAAAAGTAGTTGAACCAAATTGCTTTAGAACTGGATTACACCCAATTATAAACTATTTTGATATTCCTCCTACAGCCGATACGGGATCTCGCACCTACCATCAATAATTCGATCAAAAGTACTTTCTGATTACTAGCTACTATTTATGAATTAATTGTAATTTTAATTCCATATTTTTATAATAGTATATTTTAGTTTCATAAATTAACGGTGGTGTGCAAAAGGCTAAATTGCCTGTATGTGGAAGGGAGACAACATTTTAAGGACACTGACCACAGAGGTGGAAAATTATAATTCATAATTTAATAAATTTTAGTAATCAGAGAACTCTGATCATCGAAGTTTTCTACTCGCAGAAAGTTGTTGACATAGATGAAATTAGGGTTTTTCGAATTGAAATTTTGTTGACGAAGTTTCCAATCTGCAGCCCCCTAGCCACATAAGTCATGACTGAATTGCATTTTATACATATGTTAGAGGAGGTGGCATTTTAAGGACGGCAGCTATAAAGAACTGATATGGGAGAAACCTTCCCCTTGATTAGTACAGTAATAATATACCGTCTTCATATTTTAGTCCTATAACTTGTTACGTTGTAAAATAGTCCTTCACCTTTTTTAATCTTGAGATTTGAGGATAATGGCCGAAATTTTCAAAGTTGGCTTGAAAGTGACATTATAATTGCGGCCAACTTTGAAATGTAATTTTGTCCCCAAATCACAAAATTAGAAGAGGTAAAGGACGTTTTTGATTGATTAATGAATGACATTTTCCTTTCTTAAAAAAAAAAAAAAGAAAGAAAGAAAAGATAAAGAACCATTTTACAGCCTTAACAAATTACAGAATTAAAGTGCAGAATAGTTATAACTGCAAGACTATAAATTAAATTAAGCCTTAAGAACTAAGCTACCTCCAAAAATATTTTTTGAGAAAAATTAAAAAAAAATAACATGGATGAAAAAATTAAAAAAAAATAACGTGGCATATGATTTATTTCGATAATTTTTATAAAATCTTGAACGGGAAGGACCAAAATTGCTTAATATATATAAAAAAAAATACAGGTTTTTTTTTAAACCCCTGGAAAGATAAATGATAAAAAATTCAAAATTACAAGAAGCGCATGATTTATTCCGACAATTTTTATAAAATTTGACACTGAAATGATCAAAATAGCAAAATATAAAAAAGTTACAAACTATTTTGCTAAAATGCTAAAATGTCAAAATTACATGATTAAAAATATATTTAAACCTATATAATATATATATATATTACAATTAAACAATGGAAGGAAGAAACAATTTTGGAACTAAATGTTTTTGCTACGAACAATAAAAAATCTGTTGCAAAAATATTTTATTTCTTATAAAATACTGTTTTGGTACGTGCCAAAACTCATAAACTTCCCTAGTAAACATAATTTGTTATCGTAATAGATAATATAATTGATGTCTAATTAATAGAACAAGATGATTAACTGAGCTACTGAATATATAATATAAGGCCAACTATGTCATTTTTGTAGAAATTTGTCCTCAATGTGCGAATTCTTTTAAAGATTATTCTCCTTATATAATTTGCAAATTTTAAATTTAAAAGGACTAAAATACCACTATCGTACGGTTATATGACAAATATTCCAGTTTTTCCTGTACTTTTTAATTTGTTTTGAATTCACAATTTCGTGACAAGAAGCTTAATTTACAGAGAAATTTCGTCCCCGAAGCTACGAAAGATGCAGTCAAAATTATATTTTTAATCCCATAACTAAGAAGTTCAATATTTTTAGTCCTTTACTTTACAAAATTTTCAAAATGGTCCTAAGATTAGGAAACTCAACACATATAATTCTATATTTTATAAAATTTTTAAAATGGTCCCAAAATTAAAAAAATTTGGCACACTTAATCGCATAAATTTTGTAAAGTACAGGTCTAAATGTGCCAAATTTTCTCTATTTTGGAACCATTTCAAAATTTCAGTAAAGCATAAGACTAAATGTGTCAATTTTTTTTAATTTTGAAATCATATTAAAAATTCCATAAAACGTACGACTAAAAGCATTGAACCCCTATATTATGGGACTAAAATTATAACTTTGCCACAGACATAATTCACATAGTTTTACACTAACTTTACGTGACTAAAGAGTACATTTCAACCCAATGAATTTCAGTCTCCACCACATCCACCGCAACCACCACCGTCACCGTCACCACCACCTCCATCACCGCCGCCACAACAGCAACCTTGGATTTCAACAACTGCTTCAGCAACCTGTCCACCATCTATCACAATTTCGCCATCCTTTTCACCATTGGTCGTGCCCGTTTGTGGGTTTGCCGGAGCATCGGCACGATTGAGTTCACTGATCAGACAAGCTACTACCATAATCACAGGAACGAAGCAAATCATGATTATAGCAGCAATTTCTCCTCCACTGCTATATACATACATACAAAGGAAAGAAAACAGTTCACGCCACTCTCTCTTTGATTAGGGCAAATATTGCACATGAAAACTTCTAATTCACTTGGTAAGCATACTGCTTAATTATTTTATTATTATAAAAAAAATAAATTACATAAATATAATTTATTTATAAATATATAATAAAAATATGTCGATTCCGCGATTAGAAGCTCGACATTAAAAAAAAAAAAAAAATTAAAAAAATGGGCATGTCATGTATCCCATCCACGAGATGGATTCAATTGAATTCAATATTTTTATTTTTTATTTAATTTTATTTTTTATGAATTAATTATATTTAATTAATTTTTGACAAAATACTAAAATTCAAAAAATTATAATATTAAAATTATATTAATTTTAAAAATGCCATGAACTGTACAAATGTAATAATATATATTTTTCTATACAATTCTAAAAAAGAAATACACTATTACTTATTAACAATATAAATTGCATTAAGACCCAAAATTTTAGTCACATCAACCTTCACCGACACTTTTTAAAAGCTCCTCCTCCTGTTCTCTTCCCAAAGTGTGGCTCAGTCGTTCTATTAATTTTTAACAATATATTAAAATTTAAAAAATTATAATATTAAAATTGTATTAATTATATAAAAATACAATGAACTAATTATGGGTCTTAATGTAATTTATATTGTTAATAAACAATAGTGTATTTTTTTTTTCAGAGTTGTATAAAAAATATATACATATTACATTTGTACAGTTAATTATATTTTTAAAATTAACATAATTTTTATTATAATTTTAAATTTTAATATAATGTTAAAAATTAATTAAATATAACTTAAAAAATAAAATTAAATAAAAATATAAAAATATTGTATTCAATTGAATCCATGTCGTGGCTGGATCCGTGGATCCAATCCACGACATGCACATTTTTTAAAAAAAAATATTTTTAATGTCGAGTAGGGGATGTAATTCACGACTTGACATATTTTTATTACATATTATAAATAAATTATATTTTTTTATAATAATAAAATAATTAAGCCCAAAAAACATCCTTGTAGGACTTGACGGGGACAATTACAGTTTTGGTCGTGGTTTTTGTGAATGTGGCTAAAATATTTGTCATAGCAAGTGTTTTGACCATGACTCTTAGTTGTGGCAAATAATTTTTTCATGGTGGAAAAGCTAGTTTTTTGCATCAATTTTGTTTAACCGTAGTTAATTGTAATCATTTATCATGGCTTTTAGCATAACCAATAATATTATAGTCAATAGTAATTTGTTTCTAGTATATTAATTTATAGAGGTTTAATTTTATTTTCGAAAACATGTTAGTCCTCATCATGAGCACAGGAAAAATATAGTTAGACTATATATTTTCTCTGAAAGAGCAAAATAGTCATTAATTAGGCCTAAAACCGAAACTGTTAACATTTTAAAAATTGAAGGACTAAAATAAAATTTCAATATATTTGGGGACTAAAAATGAATTAATGACAATACATGCGGACCAAAACTGTAATTATCCCTGTACATTGGGAATTCATGGGATTTTGTAAGATTTTTAACAAAAATATATTTTATATATAAATGCTTATATTCATATAAAATAAAAAATTGATACTTATATAATATTGCATATATATATAAATTTATATATCTTTTTTTTTCATCGCCTCTCTCCCCCTTACTGCCTCCGACACAACCACTTCCCTCCCTCCACCTCCCTCTTGCCTTGCTGCCCCCTCTCTCTATCTCCACCATGTCCCCACACCCCAGTCCTCCCCATCTCTCCCGTTTCCCCTGCCTTATCAGTCCCCGCACATCACCCGCTCGCCCTGGCTCCCTCAGACCCGCACAAGGACGCATGAGGGGTGTTTTTTCCACCATTTTGAAAATAGCTTTTTTTCCCACATGATGGTATTTTGAACATTTTCCATATCATAAGAGGTAAATTCTAATTACACTTTTTTCTAACGGAACAATAACGCGCTACACAAGAGTTAAATACAATAGGCCCCCTTTAAAATATTAATAAATAAAAAAATTCTATGAAAAAAAAAATAACAACACACCCCCCTAAACTTTAAGAATGAAGTGGGGGGCAACAAGTTACGTTATGTTTAAAAAGTCACGATCACATGCACTTTATAGATTGTGGCGTATCTCTTGGCCTGTCGAGAGAAACACTACTTGATTCATGATTGTTGTACTATATCTTTTTTTCTATTTATGAAAATTAGATATACCGAAAAATAAAAAGTCACGATCATATTATCCTTTTTTTTTTTTTATTTGTTTAGTGGACTAAATGCAATTAACCCATCACATAGGAAAATGAATATACAATAAATGAAAATACATAAAGCATCATATAGGGGAAATAGCTCTTTTGGTCGTGTAATTTAGAGTCTCTTCACTTTTGATCCCATTGGTTGTGAAATTCTCACTTTTTGTCCCGTAACTTTAGAAAAGTAGCAAATTTTGTTCCATGATACCTTTTCATTAAATGTTTAACGAAAAAGGTCAGAGCGGCAGTGAATAGACCAAAAGTGTTACTTTTTCAAAATTATAGGACCAAAAGCAATAATCCTAAAACATAAGGGATCAAAAGTGTAAAAAATCTAACGACCATGAGCTAAACACGTGACTTTTTTCGTTAAAACATATAACGAAAATGTGTCATGCAACCCAAAATGCTACTTTTAAGAAATTACATGACCAAAAATAAGAATCCCATAACCAATGTGACCAAAAGTTAAAAAAGCCCTAAATTACGAAACGAAAATATTATTTCCCGACATCATATATATATATATATATATACCTCATTTCCACTTTGTATGATCTTGAACACGATATTCTCCTGCAATGTAAATTCTCACTCAAATGCCATACAACAAGGATGGAACTGCTCCTCGTAAAATTTTGTGGGTGGTGTATAGTACATATGTCTTCTTGCTCTCACTTCTGATCGGTTGTGAATAATACATATATTCCGAATTGGTTTATATATATATAGTTATAGCCTGCAGGACGCGCAGTTAGCAAGAATTAATGTTTATACAATTGAATCATAAGACCATGGATACACAATTGCTCCTGTTTTTTGTTTGTTTGTTTCCCCTTATCCGTTTGAAATCATCGTCATGGATCAATAAAAAATAATTGATTGACGACCAAAAACCGCGTAGGCTAAGACCCAATAAATTAACTCATGCAAATACAATTTGAAAACAGGGAACACGGTGGAGTAGGAATATACTGTCGGATTATACTGTTAAACATTGATTCTTAAACTATGTAGAATCGTTTAATATTAATATTTTAAGCAAATTCTGTACGTAAAAGCTGTTGCGATGAGATCTGAATCTAGAACTATTTGTTCCAATTGGGTCGGATACCAAGTTAAACGACTAATTAAGGAGGATGATCGTTTAATATTAATATTTAACATATACCTAACAAAACGTCGATTGTGGTGCTGATGTGGTCTAGCTCAATTTGGTAAAGTTGCGACTTCATGACTTTATAAGGTGGTGAATTCGAATTCCACCAACGTGTGGGATGTTATTATACTTTAATTGTAGGCATGTTGTTCTACTTTGATAATAGGTGTTTATGATTAGATATATAGTTTATCTGATATTGGTGATTAGTATATAATTATCGATTGTTGTTAGATATAAATATTTGATATTGATAATTATAATCGATTTATTCAATAAATAATAATCAATCACTTTCATTTAATAAAGAAAAAAAAAAAACATTGGCGGTTTTGAGGTTTGAATCCGGGTACACCTGAGGGACGGCTGAGCATGAATTGGTCTAAGGTCTCTGATTATCTTAATTTACTACTACTTTGTATTTTGTGATTGAAAAATTAATTCTTTGTTTTAATTTTAATCCCATAAGTTGAGGTCTAAATTTGCTTTGGTTATAAATTGAAAAAAGTACAATTTATGTATCATAAGTTAACTTTTTTGTGATGTTAATCTCATTAAATTTGAACTTAATCATCACATTACAAATACCATAACTTCAAAAAAAAATTATAATTTTAATTTTATTAAATTCTGCTGAAGCAACACGTGCATGGCATGAGTTCTTTTAAAATCCTGAGATGGATTAAGACTATTTCTGTTAAAAATTCGAGAAACAAAAGTACAAAAATATAGATCTAATACGCCTTTAAGGCCGAAGGTTGATCATAATATAAAAATTTGTAAGTTTAAGTTTACGTTCTATTTTTATACTAATTTTTTATTTTGTTTAAATATATTTCTTGATTTTTGAAGTATTGATGTATTAAATCAATCGTTTAATTTTAATATATTGTATGAATAATAAATTATATATTATTTAAAAAATAATAATAAAACCATTAATTAAAATGATGAAACTTCAGTTAGTTCATCCTCAAAATATTCCTTAAATAATGATATTGAGCAAATTAAGGGAAGGAGACTATATAGCTAGGGTTTTTATTTTCTCCCTTTGCTGCGTCTTTTAAGTATGGGGGATTCTGGTCATATATAGCGATAATTATATATATCTTTTTTAATTTTGATGGATACTATATATTAGAGATTACGAATATCTAGCATTTATCTAACTTTTAATGTCTTCAAAATTTTGCATTTACATATTTCTTAAATAGGTGGCAATAAGATGACCTAAAACCCATAAATTCATCATTTTAAAAATCCCTAGAGTAGAAAAGGGCCTTCGTGCCTTTTAGTTTAAGGTTTGGAAAAAATATAATTTTAGTCCACTCGTTATTGGGCGATGGTACTTTAACTCTGGTTCGATTTGAAAATTGTAATTTAAAAAAAAAAAGATAACTCATTTAGTCCAAATTTCGTGCAAAAAGCTAAAGTGACTAGAAATTATTGCATTTCTTGCATGCATCTAGTTCATTTGGGACTTTTTAATTTTTCGACTAGTTTTATTTGGTAGTGAATTACAGAAGATCATAAATTTATTTTCGGGACAAAATTATCGAGCGATCTGACTACATACGCCATTGCACTTGTGGAGATCCTAACCCAAAACATTGTTGTTATATTACAAGGAAATGGCTCAAGATGTTAAATTTAGCATCGAGTTAATTAGTAAGTAAATTTTTTTGTGCTAATCTATATTATTTAATATATATGTTTGAACAATTCATTTTTAAATTTGTTAGCAAATACATGTTTGAACGAGAATTTTACTTGCTAATTAGCAGTATCATAGCTATTGGACCATTCTCTTGTTTTTCATTTTGTGCATCACATGTAGGCCTCAAGGGACTCCCCCACACCACACACATGCTAGGGTAAAACGGATCTGGGGACTGATAATAACATTGTGCCAATAGGAAGAGCCAATGATAGTGTAAAGTAACAAATAATATTGTTAGATATAAAGAGCAAATATTCTGTTGTAAAACTTGATATAGCACATTTTGAATAACGCAACATATCCATGTCGTTAAACTGCACAATTGCTCGAAAAATCCATGCGAAATGTTTTTGGGTAAAATCGTATCCTTTGTATCTCTGTAATTTCATAAAATTGATGGTATCGCTCCTATTAGAACATATCCCATGTTTTTATCATACTTAATCTATCACCCCATAATCATATTATTCAATGTAAATGCGGCTTTCATGCTTTCCTTTAGAACCTCTATTACCACCTTCTCCATCACTGTACGTACATGCCTACTCTCATATACTTATATTTAATATCTCATATTGATTTTAATCTCCACCACATCCTCCGCAACCACCGCCATCACCGCCGCCACAACAGCAACCTTGCATTTCAATAGCAATATCTGTAGCCGCTTCAGCTGCCCTCCCAACATCTATAACCACATCGCCATCATTTCTATCAGAGGATGTGGTTGTCTGTGACATCTGAGCGGTAGCACTATGGCGATTACAAGCATTGATAAGGCAAACTGATCCAAAAGTCACAATGATTGTGACAACGATGATTACAACAGCAACACCCGGTTCAACAGATCCTCCATTGCTACACAAATAAAGACAAGATAAATTCGTTTGACCTGGCTCCAGATGTCCCTCATACGGAAAAAATTACAAATCTAGTCCTACAGCATAATGTCATTTCATACTTGATGTTATGCTTTATAAAATTTTAAAATTGACCCATATTTTGTTAAAAATTACAAACAAAGGCCAAAATTGCTGCACAAAAGCCCTCTCCCACTAACCATTGTTAAATGTTAACATCTTTCGATGGCAAAATTACAACATTGGTCCCCGAAGATTGAGCTATTTCAACTTTGACCACACACTTTATAGAATAGGATTTTGCATATGGTTACAGATTCCATTAAAAAATGCATCATATAAAATTTAGTTTTATTCACTCCACCATTAGTTCACATTCCACATAATTTCACATAGTCTTTAGCTAGTGATTATTGGGAGAGAAAAACATAACACACACAAGCCTCAAACGCATTCAATAAAAAATAAAAAACCAGCCGTCTTAAAATTGCCAAAAGGAAAAAAAAAAATAGTTTCTAAACCCATCTGCTAATCCTCTAGAAAATCTTTCCAAATCTACTTAATTGGTTTGACTTTTACTGTATGCACGTGAAGGACATGTGATAATTTTGCTTCTAAAAATCACCAGCTAATGTCCAATTGAATATCACATACAGAGTGCCAAAAAGGACAAAATTTGATATTTGTTTTTGGACCAACAATGCAAATTTTAACTAAACCTACAGAAAAAAAATATATAATTTCATAAAGCGTGAGAAAATAGTTGAAATGATACATTTCTGATCCAAGTGGCATTTTTCTCTTTTTTGACCCAATAATTGCTTAGGGCACGTGAGTTTCACATCTAGTTTGCCATTAACAGATGCTAACTGCCGTTAGTAGAAGGGGCTTTTTGTCAATGAATTTGGCCTTTATTTGTTTAATGGAATGTGGAGTTAATTTTGAAAGCCTGTAAAACACAGGGTATAGTATGAGATAACCCTTCAAAAATTTAACGGAATTAAGACTTGGTATTAATATTGTAAATTTTTAAAGATATGAGATGTAATGTGGTGAGTTCAAAAGAATGGACCAAAATGGTTGAGGCTAACTTATTGAATCTGGCTCAAATATGGAAGCACTTATTTTTATTTTGAGAACACGATGACCTTCCTCTAATTAGACTGGAATATGATCCTTTCGATTGAAAAAGGACACTTCTTTAGATCTTGTCGATGGTGCACCTTCTGTATTAAGTCAGACATCCTCCCCAATGCCGACTTACTTATCTAGCTCAACAGTATTTTTGAAAACAAAATTGAACTGAGGATTCGGAGAAAAATTAGCGCTCAATTTTGTGAATTGATTGAGTTTGAAGTTGGAAAAGGAGATACGACTGGAGGGAATAAACATTTGTCGAAAGAACACTAAACCATTATGTTTCAATAAATAGACAAGGGATTCTGTGAAGTGTTCTAAATGCTGCTAGATGTGTGTTAATATATTAATATTACAATTTGGGTAAATTTCATAAAACCCCCCTTTGATTTAAACATTTATTTGAAAACTCCCTATGTTAAAAAGATAGGCAAAAAACCCCTGTATTTTTTAAAATTGTAACACACTCCCCTTCCGTTAATTGTGGTTAGTACCGTTAAAATTTTTACCAAATTGCCGTTATACCCTTGTAATGACAGCCTTTAATCTTACTAGTAAAAAAATGGATAGTCCAGATTTGAAGTAACTTAAAGTATATTTTTTATTTATATATATACAATTATACATATAAGTATATACATACTATACATATAATTTTTATTTATATATATCGTTATACACAATATAATTATATATATATATATATATATATAGATGCGGCGACGGTAGCAACTCTATGATGGGCAACGTCGTTCTATGGATGGCCACGCATCGCCGCTTTGACGCCTCCCAAAGCCTTGTGGCCGCGACCCATCACCGCCCAGAATCTAGGCCGCAATGCATCGCTACCGAAACCTCGTGGGCGGCGAGAAGGGGGCCACCGATCGTCGACTCATTTGGGTGACTGGATGCAAAGCGATTGTCGTCCAAATGAGGGAGCAACGTCTCCCTCAATCTGGGTGACTGGGGTCGCCCACTTCTTTTGGCCACCGCCGTCGCCCAGGGATCTGGGCGATGGGCGCGGTGACTGCCTTCAATGGCGGCCGGCAGTGAGGGAAGGGGGAAAAAATATTTTATTTTTTTACAAATAAAGCACAAATAAAATAATTAAAATATATAATTATATATATTAATATATATTATTAATTAATATAATTAAAATAATTAATTTATATTTATATGAATATTTAAAAAGATTAAATAATTAATTTATATTTATTTTTATATAAATATTTAAATTTAAAAAGTGAATTTTAGTATATTATATTTTTGTATTATGAATTTTCAATTTAAATTTGAATTTTTCAAATTTTTGTATTTTTTAGGTGTTCTGGAATTTAATTAATATCTTTTATAAATAAATATAATTTATTTAAATATAGTTAGATTAAATAATAATTTAAATTAATTAATCATATTTAATCTATTAAAATATATATAAAGGACAAAAAAGGGGTAAAATGGAACTTTGCACACCTAGAGTAACTCTAAAAAAGGTAAAATATGAAGCCTAGTCACGCAATAGGCGAGTGTCAAACAGTCCCCATTAATTTCTAACATAGAGGAACTTTTTTGCTGTATCTTAAATAATACAAGAAAATTTTCACTTATAAAATTAACACAGGGGGATTTCACTATTTCACCGAAATATAGGGGAATGTTAATACTTCTAATTGCTCTAAACTGCTTAGAGAATTAGTAATATATCCACCTAAAAAGTAAATATACAAATAATATTTCAATTTAATTACTTTGCTATAAGAAATCTTAATTATTTAAAAAAAATATTTTTTATGGAACATTAAAATTTAAAATAAATAACACATGAATAATATATAAAATATTATTCTAAATTTGAATCTATGTATCTCTTTATATAATAACAAATAAATATCAAAATATAATTGTGAGTAAAAAATTATTAATCTTATTAAATTAGAATTGTAGATGAAAATTTTAAATGAGTGACTTCTGACTAATTAATTTTATTTTAACATCAATAGTTAAAATCTTAAATTGCTGAAGATTGTAAATATAATAAATAATTAAATTTAAAATCTCACCTTACATGTAGTTAATACAATTGACATAGTTATTTCCTTATATTAAAATATATTTTGCCTCCCTAAACTATTTTTAATATAATATTTACCCTCTAAATTAATAAATGCAACATTTATCCCCTTGATTTGACAAAAATGCCCCTCATACTTTGAATAATTATATTATTCTCAATATATTTTAACATTTTACACATTAAATCATCATCAATTTATTTTCTAATAAGTTTTTAATAAAAAAAGAATTTAAAAGAAAGAATAAATTAATAAATATAGTAGATATACAACAAATATAATATAATCAACAACTTATATATGGTTTTTACAAGAAATTGACAAATATATATGTTTAACCAAACGTTAATTATTTTTAGAAAAAAATGAATAAATATAAATATTTTAACATATTTCTAAAAAATATATGTATTGAAAAAATTGATATATAATTACTCATTTTAAAATAATTAAATTTAAAATACAAATATGGTAGTTGATATTGAAATATAATTAAATAACTGTTTGGCCACTAGCTATATGTAAAATAGTTATTTTGATATCAAGGTCTAGTCAACTTGAATTATTATTTTTTTTAAACTAGTCGTTGTTGCACGCTGTTTTTACGTGCATATAATAACTAATTTTTCACATTTTACAATATATTATAGACTAGTCTCTATGGCACGTTGTTCCTGCGTGCATATAATAAACAATGTTTTGTATTTTAAAATATATAAATTAATACATTATATTAATTAAAAAAAAAGAATCATCAATTAATGTAAATTCTAAAAAATTGAATAAGTTAGTTATTTTATCATGAAGGGCATTTTGACATCACAAAAAATTGATGCTGCAGTGTCATTAACCGCCGTTTGTGAGTATGAAAGGATTTTTCTTTCGATATTAGTATAGATACAACTAACAATGGTATATCAATAAATTTCAAAAACAGCTAGAATAAAAAGATATCCATAAAAAATAATACATATATATATATATATATATATAAATGTATATGACACATCAACTACAGACTAAATTCCAATTGCATAATTCTATTTCATATTAAGCAAATTAATGAATTTTGAGAATCAATTGAGTACAATAAAATAATAAATAAAAAAATGAGTTAATTATGTTGAAATTAGAAATAAAAGTTGATAGATAAATCAACAAAAGAGAAATACATTTTCCCATAAATGGATTTATAAAATTAACAGAAAAGTAGTAAGAATAAAAGTTGATATATAAAATTAAAAGCACTAATTTTACTGAATTGAAAATGCTTATGAAAATTCAACTATTCATTGAATCTCTTATGATTACATTATTATTATTTTTTATATTAAATGCATAAAAGTATTAAAACAACAAATATGACAAATATGATAAAAAATATGAAACTAAAAATTGCAATATAAAGGATAAAAATAAATTAAACTAAATTGAAAACTAGCAAATAGGCATATAAAACCTACAAATAAGATTTGATCAATTTTATTAAACTGGATTTCTTATAAAAATAATTTCAAATAATAAAGTGCTTTCGGTAATTAATTTTATTTTAATATTGGATTTTTGAATATTATTATTTTTATTTATATATCAATTCATTTAATACAAGATAACTATATATAATCATTCGTGAATACGAAATACAAAATTTTAATCTTAGGAATATTTTGTTTAATCCAATAGTACCAACAAAGTTAAAGTGGATTACAAATAGGCTTAAATAAATTTTTAGTTTTGTAATTTTGATACTTCAGTATTTTTATCCTTAATCTGTTTAGGAGTTAGCAAAAGATATATAAAAATAATTTGCTCATTTACAATATTATAGGAGTTGCTTTCATTCTTTACGAAAAGAAATCACTATAAAAGAAAATATATATCATACCTCATTTCCTCAATGAAGTGGCAGACAACCAAACTGGCCAAGCTTCTCAGAAATTCGCAGATTTGTTATATAGCCTGGAAATGGGCTGCAGTTTCCAGGAAATGTTTGCAGGTACAAATAAGCTTAATTCGCTTCTCTTTTGTTTTTCTCTTTCGTCTTTCTCCATATGGTGGAATTTGAAATCATCGTCATGGAACAGTGAAACGACAACTAAGTTACGACAAAATCCACGCGCAGGAACCAGTAAACTCGTGCAAGTGCAATGTGAAGATAGAAAGACATGGTGGAATATACATGTCAATGCCAAAAAAAAGAAAAATTGAGTTCCCGTTATACTATAGATGATCACGATTTAAAAATCGCGGTAAATCAATACAATTATCAGTAATTAAATAAAATCAAAATAAAAACTTAAATTTTTACCACCATCAATACAATATCCGCATGGTTTTTTCTAGCCATAGCTAAAATATTTGCTGATGTTTTGTCAATACTTGCATAAACAACGACTAATGGCCGTTGAGAAGCCAATGGAGAACAGGTGGGGTGCGTAAGTGTGGAAGAAGATTCGGACATGTAATATTCCTTAAACTTTAACTTAAAAAAAATCATATTACAAATGTAATACATCAAGTAATTGGTGTAGATTTCAAGAATCGTGACTAATCACATTTGTCATGTGATTGGTTTAATTCAGTTAGGTCAAAACTGATCCATACATAACCCATTCTAAATTTTGATAAAGCGGCAACATGTTACTTGTCACGTTAAAATTTCAATATAGTAATAATTTTATTTTCATGTGATCACTTGAAAATTTTAATACAGTGACAATATAAAAAGTTGTCACTTTGAAGTTTAAATAGAATGACAAGTATTTTCTTGTAACTAAAAAACTAGAATATAAAATATATTTCAAGTTATCACTTATAAATTGAAATCTATTTTTTTTTTTTCAGTTAAAAGATTTATATTTTAAAATATTATAAAGTGACTCATTATTCTTGACCTATCAACGTATTATACATGACCAAAAATGCCGTTGACCAGTGGGAACTGTATGTGCATTTGTATAAAAGAGTAGAAAACCCCCACTTCTTTCTTAATTAAAGTCCCGACTCCAAACAGATCCATCCTCCATTTCTTCCTAAATGCGTCAGTTATAAAAGAGAGCAACTAGAGATTGATGAACTGATTTTTGTGATGAGCTTCCCAAAAATTACAAAGATTGAGAGTAATAATCAACTCAATTTTGTGAATAAAAGTTTATGTGAATTGTGCAAGAAAAAGGTAGGATTGTTATGCGTTTTTGGTTATGCAAAGTAAGAGAGAGAAAGGGAGTTGGGTTTGAGGAGGTGTGATAAGGGGAAAGGGGAAGGAGATTTCTAAGAATGCGTTTTGAAGAGAGAGAGGAGACGTTGGAAAAGTTTCAAACCATGCATTAAAAAGTATATTCTTTTACGAAAAATCAAAATAGAATTTTGACTAGTTTAAAAATTGGTAATTCGAGATATAGATATAACATATGTTGAAATTATGTATGATATGGTGAAAAAGTTTGAAAATATTTTATTATAGATATATTTTATTGAAAAACATTAATTGCAAAGAGAAAAATGCATAAAAGACAAATATTTAAATATATTTATATTATTTAATACAACTCACCTGGAGATGAAGCTGCCTTTTGTCTATTTATAAAATCGTGTTTTTCTGTTTTACGTTTTTATAAGTAGATAGGCACTTTCTTTCTTTATCAGTCAGCATCCAACTGGCACACACGTGTACTTGTTAGCTAGGAACAGTTATCTTCTTCCTCTTCTTTGTTTCAGTCTGTATATATAGCTCAACGACTCTATAACCGTTTCAGTTTTTCAGATGAATGAATGCAGGCATTCATTCTTGATTTTCAGCATGTATTTTCTCCTTTCTGCAATTCATGCTTTCTTACATACTGTTATTGCAGGTGTTAAAATATTACCTTTAGGGTAGTGTGTTTGTGAACTGCAAGCAATTGCTGTGACTTTCTCCACAGTGGTAGGCAGATTATGCTTCTACAATTTGATCATATTTAATTAATTAAGATATTTATTGATTACTAAAAAGTTAATAAGATTTATTTATTAAATTTTTTAATATTACTAAATAATAATTTTAAATTTTAAAATAATAATTAATTAATTCAAAAATTAATTGTACATTAATTAACTTTCATTTATTATTTTAAATTAAAATAACAATTAATCAAAAAATACAAAGAAACATATTAGTAAAAAAATAGAAAGAAAGTGGACTGGAGTCGTCAGCAGTCGAGCCCTAAATTGAAACAAATAAAATTATAAGAACCCCAAATCATTTGCTTGTAAAGGGTGTAGACTTGCGAAGATTCACAACCCAAAGATTCAATTCAAACACACACACGAACCTCTTTTCTCTCTCTACGTCTTCCATTCGCAGAGAGAAAGTGACTGAATCAGTTCTAATCATTTATCAGAGAGAAAGAAAGACTTTGATCACGGAGAGAGCGCCGGAGTAAACGGTTTCTATTCTCACCTTTTTATCCGGGAAAAATACGTCCTCTGGTACCTTTCTCGTCCTTGCCCTAAATTTTTGCTACTAATTTTTGATATCTTCTGTTTTGGATTAATTGGTAAAAGGGGTTTCTGATATAGACGTAATAGCTGAGAATTGCGTGTTGTTTTGGTGAGAAAATTCGTAGTAATTTTGTTAGGGTTTCAGATGAGGGCTTTTCTGGTGGATAACTAATGCAAATGTGTTTGGTTTATGGGTTCTGGGTTTTGGTTTCCAATTTATGCTAACTTTTGGTTGATTTACATACTCGTTCTCTACCAATAACAGTGTATGAATTAGTATTTTTCTGATTTATATATTGCGAACCGATATTATTGCATAGATGAGGCGTCCTTGTATCTACTATTTTTGGACGAATGGGTAACGGATGACTGCATAAGTGAGATGAGTATTTCATTTTTATTTTATTTTTTTGGTTTAGGGTTAATTACACTTGGACCCGGAAAATGCGAGATTATACTTTTTCGCAAAAAAGGTTTAAAATTATTCGTACACCCCTAAAAGAATTTACTATTTACACCCAATCCCCTTTCGTTTGGATTTGAAGTGTAAGTGTAATTTCAAAAATTCTTTGAGTGAAAGTCTAATTCCATATTTTTAGAGGGAGTCTAAGTGTAATTAACTCTTTTGTTTTGTACGATTGATACTCTGGGACTGCAGAACTAAGAATTTGACCACTGAATTAAACAAATATGTACACTCGCTGGTTTGCGAAGCTATTAATTATAAGCAATTATAGATTCTATAGTTAGTGTGTAAGTGAAAATATTCAAGTAGGTGTATTTCTGAAGAAATGGTATGTAATAAATTCATGATATATGAATTGATTAAGATTATAGAAGTTCAAAAACATACGCGTTACAACGACGAAGAAGGAAAGAAGTAAACGGTTGTTGCTACGAAAACAAAGTTAATTTTTTTTTTTCCTTTAGAAAGATGATTTATATGGTTCCCCAAACTTAAGTTGTTGATGCATCACTCACCAGTTACCACTTGGTAGAGTCACTTAGTGCCAAGCTATGTGTTGCCTTCTTCATTTCCTACTTTTTTTTTTTATATATTTTAATTTTTCTTTTTTGTAACTTTTATCAAATTTATAAATTACTCCCTTATATATATTTTTTTAGTCTATGTTATTTAACCCAACTATTTTATAAAGATTCAATTTAATCCATTGAAGTTCTAATATATTTGAATTATACCTTATAATTTATTTTCTAGCCAATTTGTGACTTTCTACTGGTGCAAATTAAGTCATCCAAGTTCATATTGTTTCTTCTTTATCTCAGATTAACTCGAATACTTTTTTTTTAAATAAACCTAAAACAAGAAATTGTTTAAAAGGAATAAATCTCGTTGTGATGATATATTATTGTTTATAACTACACTTAGTTACGGGCTATATTTTATAGGGAATGAAAATTAGCACCCCAAATTCTTGTCCTAGGATTCGGCCGAGTAACATCACTTGGAGTCCTTGGAATCATGTGAAAGAGGTGAGTCAAAATATCTTGAGGATCTCGTTAGATGAGAATGATGTTGAATTCCTCCCACGAGGTTATTTTTCATGTGAATCCTAAAATTGAGGCATGGAGAATTTCGCTTGTGGACTTCGAGCCCACTAAGAAATGGTTTCACGTTTGAGGGTGATAGACTTCCATAGACATAGAGGGAGGGTTAATGACTCAAGTCCAAGTCTGTAATTTGAATTTAATGTTACAAATTGTTTGCTAATTTCTGCTTTACATTTTAATGTAGATAATGTCTAAGAACCCGTTAGCTGGATACGGACAAATTTAATAGGACGAATTATTCTAACTGGCTGCGTAGTCTGAGGATAATCTCTTATTAGTGTCATCTAAAATGTGGCCAACCTGTGGCCATATGATTATTAAAATTTAAAGTTTTAGGTTTGGTTTCTATCTTACTCTCCTGGTCAACAATGAGCAATCATCTTTCATTCTATAGGCAACATATAGAAGGAAAGCTTGATAATTTAATATTTTGATACCTCCTTATTCCCTCCTGTTCTGCCAAAGGCACTTTACGTTTCAGTCTGTCACACTTTCATAGCTATTTAGGCACATTGTTGTGTTGTTCAAGTTGTAAGAGAAGAATCCTATTTGCATAGAACGCTATGAATGGGCAGGGTAGCAGCCATCTTTTATTTAGCATTCTGTTGATGCATATATAATTCTCCTTGCACCTGTTTGTTTTCCCACGGACGCGGGTGGATACTCACATGTGCTTTCATTCTGATGCTTCATCCTCTGCACCTTGAGAATTTTCTCTTGTTTTCTTACAGTTTAATTTTTATTTTACCCTTGTTAGTAGTGATTTTGAGTTTATTGTATTCTATGCTTTTATCATCTTACCCTTTTGCACCTGGAACAATTGTGTAGATTCTGCTTTACTTGTCTAACTCTTTCATTCTTATGCAATCACATTTTGCATTGGAACTTGTGGGGGCCTGTCAGATGGGGAAATCACCACTTGTACTCTGATTTTTTTGGGCACAAGAGATCTGCAAGAGGCATCCAGCATAGTACCTAAATCATCAATTATGGTACAAGTCAGGGCATTTTCACAGTCTTCTTTGCTGCTATTGGCTCCATCTCAGCTATGCACTTCAAGGCAAGGGCAATTTCCTATTGGTCGAAGCCAGGCATCATTAGCAATAACTAAATCTATGTCTTCACTAACAACTAGGCTGGCTACATTTCGAACCACTTGTACTGAGCAAAAGCAACTTTTCTGGGGGACTAGAGTTGGTGTTGTTTCAGACTCTAAGATGCCAACCACCTTTACAGTTGATTCCGCTGGGGAAGGTATTGATGTTCTACCAGACTCTGGTGGATCAAATGACAATTTTGGTGGTGTGAGTGGCAATGGTGGCAGTGGTGGAGGTGGTAATGGCGGTAATGATGACAACAGTAAAGGGGGCTCGAATGGAAGTGAAGATCAAAGTGGGGGCAACAAGGAGGGTATGTCAATGTCACAGAAACTTACACTGGGCTATGCTGCCTTGGTTGGAATCGGTGGGATAATGGGCTATTTGAAGGGTGGAAGCCAGAAGTCATTGATTGCTGGTGGATTGTCAGCATCAGTATTGTATTGTGTTTACACTATGCTTCCATCAAATCCTGTTTTGGCATCGGCGCTGGGTCTTGGACTGTCTGCTTCTCTTCTTGGAGTGATGGGTTCTCGCTTCAAGAAGTCTGGGAAGATCTTCCCAGCTGGTGTTGTCTCCTTTGCATCACTAGTCATGACTGGTGGTTATTTGCATGGAATTTTACGCAGTCTGCACTGATGATACTCAAAGTGTCTTTTTGGGCCATATATCAGGTGCTATGGTTTAGGGTTACTCTTATCAGATATGCAGAAGTGAGAATTCTGCATCCTTTTACATCCTGTGTCTGGGTGAGTTGAGCTTCAAATCGGATGAATAGGACATGGCTGTAGACATTTATATGCTGAAACTTTATTCACATTTCTATGTTTTGCTTTTAATTGAGTGTTGATAAGGAGCACGCAATATATGATAGACCTGCGTTAGGTTATTTCCTGTTCTGTAGTGGGTGGCTGTCTATATGCAAACTTAATGGAGATGTGCTCTTAAAATTTTGGCTGAAAATGATTTTGGTATGATTACTAGTGATTCTAGAAGAATTTCTCAATATGTCGTTTGTCTTCCTCTGGTGCTCACGGGAGGAATCTGGTCTAAAAGAAACTGTAGTAGAAACAATTACAATTGAAAAAATAAAAATAAAAAATCTTTGAGTTGAGGCATAGATATTTCACTCTTTTTGAAGAGATCCAAACTTATTGCAGCAAAATATTTTTGGTGGTCCAACAATATCACTTTTGACTTGCTTTTTTTCAAGATACAATTTGACAATGTCGTATAATTTTGACCGACTTTTGGACAAGTTTTAGAGTCTAAAGCTACATAAAAAAGAACACATTCTTATAATTAATTAACTTTCCTATAGGATAATTGTGTGTAGAATATCTTGTATATGCGTATATAAACAAGAAGAATGATGCCCTATTTTGTAGGTGTGGAAATTATTCACTATTTTAATGTGAATTAGTGGATAATAATGTGATAAGTTACAAAAAATAGTGAGAATAAATGTCGAGTAAGTGGGTCTAAAATGTGGATGAATATGGCGTAGTAGTCGGAAGATTGTACCGAGGAGAAATGTTATAATACAATGGCCACAAACATTCACCAACACCACTAACCTCAAAATCAATGGGAAAAATGAAGAGACATATACTATAATTTAAATAGTAAAAATGCAATTACACTAACAATTCCCCACTCATTTTAATTTTAAAACTAAAGAGAATATATTAGATGAAGTGAGATTATTATGCATAATGAAGATATGCTCTATATTGAATCCTACTTAGTGAAACAATAATCTTTACTCCAGAGTCAATAATGGTCTTAAACATAAGCTATGACTGCTTTGGAAAATAAAGTATTGCTTGCACACACCTAACAGTCAAGGTGTTGATATACGCTCTATTAGCCAACACATAACGGGCTTGTATTATCCTCGATTTTATGACTATTTTTTAGAATAAGTTCAATTCTCATAGGAGGTACTTAGTTTCACAATCACATATGTGAAATCTTTTCAGGGTGTTCCTGTAACTCTAACACGCCACTCATACGAGCTATAGATTTTTATTAAGAGTATCCCACAACCCGTTACAGGATAAATGCAATCACATCGCATGGATTAAAAAAAATTAAAATAAGATAGTGCATTTCAAATCAAACCATCATATGATTCATTTTCTCCACTGAACTTGGTTATAGAATCTCTTTTCCCAAATTGGGTTTCCTCATATGACTTATGATTGCATGGGCATTAACCCTATCCTTCTCGACGCGTTCCAAACCCTTTCTCTTGACAATCCCTTAGTTAATGAATCTACAAGATTATCATAAGATTTAATATAATCAATATTGATATTACTATTTTCAAATAAGATATCACAATACCATATTTTCTTCTTATAGTTCTAGATTTACCATTATAATAACGATTTTATATCCTACCAATTACAGTGGTGTGTCACAATCCATTAAAATTAAAGCAATTGATTTTCTAAAGTATGGGATTTGAAATAATAAATTCTTCAACCAATTTGCTTCATTGTTAGTCAAAATAAAACAATAAACTCAACCTCCATAGGGCCTAAAAAGAATAGAGTCTAAATTAAGAGTACTACTTTTTATCCTACTTTTCAGGCGTGATATGTTCTAATTTGTTGTGAGCGTGAGTCTTTTGCCGACTGGAATTTCCACAAAAAGGGCATATTCAAAGCTATCAAACTAATTAAAAAAATACAGGTAACATATCAACAACTGCTTTCTTTCATAAGTTATCAACAAGAGCCACGCAATTCTTACAATTTCGAAATTACATAACTCAACCTAAGAATATAATACACACAAGTTGCAGAACAACGCCATCCATCTTCGCTTGCTGGCCCACAACCGCTCTACACTCGGCGTCAACAGCCGCCGCACAACCGCCACAATCGCCGTTACTAGTAGTAAATTACCACACAAGAGCCCACAAACATTAACGCACAAGTGCATTAGGAATTATAACCGATCGAAAGCATGGTTTGAAAGATTTAATCAGCCCCCACAACCACCACAACCGCCGCATCCTCCACACCCTCCGCCGTCGCCGGCCCCACCACAACAGCAACCCTGAGAAGTTCCTCCACCACTAGCATCCCCACCGCCATCGCCAGTATGGCGATCACTTTCGATGGCAGCCACCACGGCAACTGTACCGGGTTGCCGCAACGGCAGCACCTGCTCCGGCCAGAACCACCATGTTTCCATCTTTTATCCCATTACTACCCGGCTTTCCTCCCTTCTCATCATAACCATAAGGCACCGCCGCAGGCGGCGGAGGCTTGGCGTTCTTAACAGCAGGCCGGTCATCAAACTTCCCCTCCTTGCGGCCTCTCGTGCGCACGCAGCAAAACATTTTCTGACAGTAATTTAAATCCAGAGAACTGCTCTTCTTTTATAGAATTCTGGTGTTGACTGATTCAGACATTGCAATTGATGTACAGCAGCAGATTCCGTCGAATTGGCGTAAATGTACTGAAATTTCTCTCGAAATTTCAGTAGAGAATTTAGTTACATGTCCCCGTCGTTTTCAGATGAGTATTAATTGACTTCCCCAACTACATAAATAAAAATATTACAAGTGGGTATTGGTTTGGTCTTTGGTCAGCTCCGGAAGATATTTCCTTATCCGTACATGGATTAGATTTGGATATGATTTGAATTTAGAGCAGTAGGAAATTGAGGGATTAATGTTGGATTCATTTAGATTTTCAAATTCCTACATAGCAATTTTTCACAATTTCTTTGGATAAGGGTTTATTGCAATTTACCTCTCAAAAAAAAAAATGGCAATATATTCCATATTTTTTAAATTACTTCATTTTAAAAAGTATAAGGGATGAAATGTTGTATTTTAAAAAATAGAGGAGGATAAAATGCTATTTTTTTTCCGATGGGAGGATAGTTTTTGTTCATTTGCAATATCACATAAGAGCTACTTGCATTTGTGTTATTTGGATAATTTCAAATTCGAAAGTGTTCAAAATCTTTTATCATAATTTTGAATTATATTCTATTAAATATTAATAAACTTTAAATTATTTTAATACAAAGTCGTTGGAATTCCTTTCCTCTAATCTATCAACTCAAATGAATCATTTAAGAATATATATATATATATATATATATATGTATAGATTAGATTTTGGATGTTATAGAACTTGACATGCTTAAATCGAAGTGATTTTGTGTTTAATAGTAAATTTTTCAATATATATTATAACTTTTTAATACTTAAAATTTATCTTTTTAATTCATTCAACCCCCTCAATAAAATTTCATTGCGATTCAATGATTTTACTAAAATACCCCTTAGGTTCTTAATTTTTCGCACATTTTATGTTTTGAGGTAATTATTCCATAATTGATCAATAAAAAGAATTAATTCTCTATAATTTTTAAATATTTTTATTTTTGATAAAGGTAATTTTTAAATACTTTTACACACACATCAAGTGATATTATGTGCACGGTATAATATTAGTGATAATAAGGCCAAAGAAAAGAAAGAGTTGAAGTGATTTGGTGAATGTTATAGGGACATTCCCAAAGAAGCTGATACCCACCCAACTAAGATATGTACAATATGAGCAATTACTTAAAATAACGTTACTTATAACAGATTGAATTTTCTATTTCAAAATTTATTATTTTTCTAATCCAGCCTAAATATATATGTAAAGATGTCATAACCTAACGTAGATAATTTTTGCTTAAATTCAACAACAAATATGATTTATATTTTGTCAATTTATTGTGTAATTTTAAAGATTTCACATGTTGAGAACAAAAATAATTTAAAATTGTTAAAATGATTGAGAAAACGCGCATGTGAACTTAATTTGTTGCACTTTTTTGGCCCTTTTAATGAATTCCAACCATTTGTGTCCTCAATGTGCAAAATTTTAAAATTATAAAATAAAGTTGATTATATAAATTCGTATAAAAATAAAATTGTCATTCTCTACTTACTAGATTAAAATTATAATTATTCCCTTTCTTGGACCTTTTTATGTCATTCAAATTTCCTAGCTCAACTCGTATAGCGTGAACTTAATTATGTTTATCAAAAATTAAAATATATTATTTTAGTATATATAATTATATATTTTTTAATATATAGATTATATGTGTATATCCTAAATTTAGTTTTCTCTTCCTTTCATATCTCCGTCGTCTCACCATCTTTCAGAGCAAGCTTACCGCCATTAGAAAGCCCGTTTAAAGAAGAGCATTTTAATACCCCACACACTACACATTTCTAATCCTTTGGGTGAGTTCGCATTTTTTTCTCGAAAGAAACCCTACCCCGCACCTCCCCATCTTCTATTGCTATTTTCTCCGTTGTATGACCACCTCTCGATGCGTGCTTACCACCGTTGGAAAGCTCTTTCAACAAAGAGTATTTTGATACCTTACCCACTATAATTCTTCAATTTGTTGGTGAGTTATATCTAGTTTTTCGCTCAAAAAATATTAACCCATGCTCCGATCTTCTATCGCTTTTTTCTCCACCGTCCGACCATTTCTCAACCCCCCCCACCGCCAATCTCTCGTCTGTCGGCAAGATATCTCTATTTTTCCGTTTTATATTTTTTTAGATTTTCTTTATATATTATATACATATAACTAAATTATAATTTTTTATCTTATATTTTAATATATGTATAATTTAAAGGCAGGGATAGATTGATCATTTAGGATAAAGTATACATACTCAGTCTCATTTTGAGCCCGTGAAATATAATTCTAGAGGCTAGTGGGTAATGTGTACTTTTTTAAATTTTACAGAGAATTATATAATATTTTTTTATCATAAAAATCTATTTGAACATTTTAAATATCAAAGGGGATAATATGAATTTTACCCAGAAATAAAATGCGAAAAACTTCTAACATGATGACACCACTAATTAACCAAGTTCCATGTACCAACAATTCCAATTATTAATGTCAATATTCGTTATTTAACTTTTTAGCATAGCATTTTGATTTTATAATTATTTAAATTTTTTTGTAATTTCAGTTTTTTTTTTTGGAGTTAATAATTTTTGTCAAAAAAATATATGTACATCTCATGTGACTTTTTAAAATTGAAGTAATTGTTCATATTGACTTATTTTTATCAGTATTTTTGTCCTTTAGCTTCCTAAGATAGTATTTTAATCTTGCATTCTTTTTAAAATTTACGGTTTCAATCATTTTCTTCGCAGGAGGTAACCATTCTACCATTGGAGGTGAACTCCGGCAAAAAAAGAGACCGAAATTGCAAAAATTAAAAAGATGTATAACCAAAAAACTATCTTAAAAAATTAAAGAACAATGAAGTAAAATAATTTAAGTTACGGGACAAAAAATACATTTAATCCTTAAAAATAATACCAAAATGAAACCAAATAAAGCATAAATTTGGCTTCTGGAGTTTATATATTTACAAATCAATTCGACAACTAAAGAATAAAACAGAAGTAAATAAACTTTCATGATATGTCTGAATAGAGAGTTTGTAATTTTTGTATTGTATGTTAGGGATTGTGGTTTTAGTTTTAAAATTTATGATTTTGTGACAATTTCATTACTTTGGGCAAAATTCGATCAGAAATCTATTGGAGCAATTTGGGACTTTTGGAATAAGGGATATTTTGCAAATGGGCAGAGAAAGTGCACGTGGCAGTTTATATGGCGACCATCTCTAGTCATTTTTAAGGACATTGTTTGATATTTTTCTTTAATTTCAACCTTTGATTTATAAAAAAAAATATGTCTTCAATTTCCTTCAAAATAGCTAAATATAATTGCTACATAATCTGTCGCGTGCAAGTTTTCTTTCCATTCGGAAAAAATCTTGATTTGCTTTATTTTTCAAATTACAGAGAATAAATTTTTTTTATCTTTTTTGCTATTTATTTTTTTACTTATTTCTCATATCGTGGGGGTAATTGTATTTTTTCCTTTAAACTTAAGTTACCATCTGTTTTAGTTAAAGGGGTCGGATGAATTTTACCCAATATACATCTATAATCGGGATAATTATAATTTTGGTTCTCATATATTACCACTAATTCACTACCAATGCCTATACATATTGAAATTTCTATTTTAGGTCCTTAAGCCTAATTAATGATATTTTGCCCTTTCAAATGAAATATATAGCCCAACTATCTTTTTCCTATACTCATAATCAGGCCCAACATGCTTTTAAAAATAAAATTAAACCTCTATAGATTCATACACTAGAAAAAAAAGTTAATATTGGCTACAATATTAATGACTATGAGTAAAAATCATGGTAAATGACTATGGATAAAAATCATGGTAAATGACTACTATTAACTACGGTTAAACAAAATCGATGCAAAAAATTGGCTTTTCCACTATGAAAAATTATTTGCCATGACTAGCCATGGTCAAAACATCTGTTATGGCTTTTAATCATGATAAATGCTTTAGCCACCTTCTTAAAAACCACGACCAACAACCGTTGCGTGGCAGTGGTTAGTAACTATTTGCTACGGCTATTTGTTACTAACCATAACAATTTAACGTAGTTAAGTGCTATAATTCTTCTAGTGATACATTTCTTGTAGTTCTCGGATATTCCAAGTCTTTGATTTTATGGACATTCTCCAACCACAGTACTGGGGAATACTGATGACTTGGATACCCGGGAATAAGGCGGTCAAAGAAAGGTATGAATTTACGGAGGATTCATTTTATTTTTGCAAGCATGCGAGGCTTGATCATGAGCATAAGAAAAAGGTAGTTGGATTATATATTTTCTTTGAAAGGGCAAAATGGTCATTAATTATGCCTAAGGACCAAAACTGTTCTATGTTTGGTTTCATGTTTTGGCATTTTTTGAGACAAGATAAAACACACCCAGTATTTATTTTTATATTTTTTACACCTTATCTGTATGTTTTTTTATTTTTTAACTTTCTATATATAACATATATACACTTATATATAATATAAAAAAGACATGATTTGATAATTGACAGTGATTTTTGTCTCACAAATTCCATCATCAAATCTACACCACTTATTTTAAAATACATAAATTACCTCAAAACACAAATCCAAACATATTATCTATCTCTAAGACACACTTATTAATCTCTATTTTTCTCTCTCTCTATCTCCAAAACCCCAAAATAAAACCTCAAACACAAATCCAAACACCATGTTAATATTTTAAAAGTTGAAGGACTAAAATAGAACTTCAATATGTTTAGGAATTGAAAATGAATTAGTGACAATATATGAGGATCAAAACTGTAATTATCACCCTATAATCTATATAGATACTAATATAAAAAGAAAATGGGCTCCATATTCACAAATGGCGGTTAATAACACCACCGCATCAATTTTTTATAAAGTAAAAAATGCCTTTCAACTAATAAGATAACCAACTTAATCAAATTTTTGAATTATACTTTAACTAATAAATTAGTTTTCTTCTCGTTTGTATTTTTAATATAATGTATTTATTTATATATTTTGCACTCATTTATAATATATTTTAAAGTATGAAAATTTATTTATTATATGCATGCAGATACAACGTGCCACAGCAGCTAGTTATATAAAAAATAAAAAGCTTCTACATTTACAAACGACAATTAATGACACCGTTACACCAAACTTTTATAAAACTAAAAATATCCTTCAACTAATAATATAACTAACTTATTTAATTATTAATCGCTATTTATAAATGTAAAAGCGCTTTTCTTTTTATAATATGATAGATACATCTTTTTCATCCTCATCCATAGAGGAAACCCTTGAAAACCACTTACGTGTCAACGTTTGTGCCATTCAATCAAATGAAATAACCTCAAAGATTCTGAAAAATGTAAGATAATAAATTTCACAGCAAATGCTTCTAAACACTTGTGGATGTCATGAAGTGATTTCATATCAACAAACACTTCACTCCTAAGTCTCCAAATCCCCTGCGAAAAATGGCTGCTTTAGATCTCTTCAAGCTCTCTTTCCTTCTGAATCTTCTCTCGACCTCAAATTTGAACCTCTGGGCGGGGAATGAGGCTGGACCTGTCGGCGTATTCCCGCCCACATGTAACCGTATCGAGTGCCCCACCTTCGACGTGGTTCACAACGGGAATGGCTTTGAAATTCGGCGTTACAATTCCAGCATGTGGATGTCAACCAAGCCTATCGATGATGTTTCATTTGTTTCAGCCACCAGAACAGGGTTCCTCCAGTAAGTTCTATTACGCTCTGTTTTGGTTCAATGCTTCTGTTTGCTCGTTAGCCATTTGGGATTTTGAATTTATTTTCTGCGGTTTTTGTGAGTATATGATGAAGAATTGCCCTTATCGGAGAAGATACTGGTTGTATTACATATACAAGAGAAGACGTAATCAAAGAAAATCAATCCTGGAAGGTTCCAATAAAAACAGATGCTTACTGAGTGTGAGATAACGACGTATATCTTAGTTTTCCAGGCCTTGTTTGAAACTGAGAAATTCTAGTTGATTAGCAGAAATCTTCTTTTAATAGTGGAAAGATGAAATATATTTTGCTGCATCATTTGAAGGGGACAATAGTGGCCGGGAGGCTGAAATTGGAAAGTATGCAACTAATTGTAATCAGAAATTTGCAAGTAGTGATAATGAGTAATAAAAGTTACTGATGAAGTAGCTTGATTTCCTGATTCTTGTAGTGGCTATGTGAGCTGAATGTTCACTGCACATTTGAATGATAACTAAGAGGGAAAAAAGAAAGCATGTTAATAATGGATTGTTCTTGTCATGCTTGTTTTCGGATAATCATGACTGGGTTTTTTGTACAAAGAATTTACTCAAGTCTTTCCTAAGGCAACTTCGATTCTTCTTGATGAAACAAAGCATTGCTGTTGAACCAAAACTTATCATGGCCAGGAGCAAAGGCATTTAGCATAACTGCAGTGTTGGGTTAATGAATACATTTCTATTGTTAACAATAGTTGGAACTTTTTATCATGGAAGCTGTGTATGCTTATAAATTTATCTCCAGATTACAATTTATTTGATGCACTTGAGCAATATCTGATAAGTGTTCATGCCTGAAATTAGAACTAGAAATGCTTCACTTCTTCTTGTCATGCATCAAATTTTGCAGGTCTAATTCTAAGCATCAGAACAATATATCAAAAGGGTTTGTCCAGCCTTTATGTGAACTCGATTTGTCTGAACATTTGTTATTGTAATTTTTCAAATTAACCTTTTCTATCGTTTGTATTCTAGCCTGGAACGTTTATAGAATTTATTCAGTGATATTGTGGAGAAACATGCTGGCTAATGATTGATGTTTGTTTTTGTCACCTTTCTAGGTTATTTGACTACATTCAGGGCAAGAACGATAACCAACAGAAAATAGAAATGACGGGTCCAGTGATTACTGAAGTGAAACCCAGTGATGGACCATTTTGTGCTTCGTCCTTCGTTGTGAGTTTCTATGTTCCTAAAGAGAACCAACAAAATCCACCTTCTGCTAAAGGCCTCCATCTGCAAAAATGGGGAGTAACCTATGTAGCTGTACGACAATTTGGTGGATTTGTGGCTGACGAGGAGGTTGGAGAGGAAGCTGCTGCATTGTATGCTAGCGTTGCTGGAACTGTTTGGTCTGATGCAATAGACAAGAGCCATGCTGGGGACAGTGCAACAGATTACATTGTTGCGCAGTATAATTCTCCATTTGAGTTCCGGAACAGAGTGAATGAAATTTGGTTGACGTTTGATTGGGAGTAAGTTGCAAATTGAAAAAGAGTCTGGTGTCTACTGCACACTCCAAACGATCGGATGACCTGAGTTTAGATATGAAATATCAACATATTATTTGCCTAAAAGTTCTCCCTGAAAGAATACCAGGTATTTAGTATGAACATTATCTGGCTGTTATTTGAAAGTCATAAGCAGATACTTTGGCCTATTTTCCCTGCACAGTCATTACTGTTTCTATGTGTTGGATTTTCTGCGATAGGAGCTCCTTGGAGGGAATCGAATCGACTTTTTGTAACGAGGCTGTGGTGGTATGTGTTGTAGACTTTATGCTGCCAAACTCTTATCTAAGTTTGACATGAAATGTGGATTCTGGCAAAACCAAATGGATCAAAAAGATAGATGTAAAATAGCTTGTACCTTTGATCAATTTGAACGGAATGTCATGCCATTTGATCGAAGAAAATGCCCCTTTAGAATTTTTAAAATTATTGATGGTAATTTTAGTCCATATACTTCTTTTACTATTGCATATATATATATATATATATATATGATGTTTTAGTCTTTACAAACTTTTATTAAATTATAAAAGATGTTAGAATAGGTGTCAGGAAAGCTAATTGAATTGGCGTTCGTCGATCTTTATTAAAATAGATTTTCATTATCTTTCATAACATTTACAGAAATTAAAACAGAACATAATAATAAAAAAGAAATGATTTTTGTACGATTTAATGGTTCCATACGTATACTGATATTGGACCGTATTTGAGATTGTATAAAAATAAGTCGCTCGAACATTTATAACTATTTGATATGTAGTTTCCGAAAAAAATATAATTCAAAATAAACAAAATATAATGCTTTTTAATTCATTCAAAGCGTGAGTGCGTAAAAATAATTATAGACTAAATTTAAATGCAAATTTATTTACTTTTAACTATTTAAATATTTTGTACTAAAAAAATTTCTACTTGAATGGAATAATTATGAAATTTTAGAACTACAAAATAATATACCACTACTACAAAATTAATTCAAGTATTTTATTATTTGTATAATCTATTTAAATTTATCATTTCAAATACAACATATTTGTATAATCTATTTAAATTTATCATTTCAAATACAACATCTGACAAAAATATTGTTAACCCATTATTATAGTGCATTTAATTATTTATTAAATATATAATTATTATTTAAATTAAAAATATTTTTTTTCTTACATAAATAATTAACAAAAAAAATTATATATATATACACACATATATATAAATATATATAAGAGACATGCTTTGACAATTAACGGTGACTTATATCTCTCAAATTCTGACAACAAATATACACTATTTATTTTAAAGAATTTTAAATTATCTTTAAAAATAAATTTAAACATATATCGAATTTCCAACACATACGTATTTATCTCTATTTTTCTCTCTGTATCTTCAAAATACAAAACAAAACCCTCAAAAAACTAAACCAAACACTGTAATTTTTCATTTTTTTTTTCATTACCCTCAGTTTGTGGATTAAACTTTTTACTGGGGTTCTTGTTTAACACCATTATATTTTTTCCTTTATAAGTACAAATTATTACATGAAATATCAAATAAAAGGTAAAATCGATAATTTATGCAATTTTTTTTTCTAATGTCGATATTTTTGTTTCAAGTCCTAATAAAAAATATCAAATATAAATAATAATTTTCAAAAATAGTGTAAATATAATTTTTAATTTTTTTTAAAAAAATATAATTTTATATTTTAAGAGAGAATATAAATATAATTATCCTATATAATTATGCAGTCAGAAAAGGCTGACTCTAGCCAGTTTGAAGAAAAACTCGAGTGTTAACTCTCTGTCGGATTCAAAGGTAGGGAGTAGCCGACAGCAAACGAATCAAATCTGACATATGTCAAACAGCGTACTAAAATTCAAAGGAATGGTTGCCTGAACCAAAGACAGAAGGCCAATCATCTCGGTTGATAATATTATTTTTAGAAAGAAAGTTATCTGTGCTCTCTAGTTATTAACGCCTAATTTGATTCAGAATAGATTGGAAAAAATTGGACTTCAAATCAAAATGTCTGCTACTACTCCTACTGCCAGTATTCCAACAATTGATTTCCAAGATTTTCCATCTCAGTCCCAGAAACTGATACAAACGTCCGTGAAGTGGGGATGCTTCAGGCTGATCAATCATTCCATCCCTGCGGCTTTAATGGCGGAAATGAAAGCTACTGTGAGAACCCTTTTGGATCTTCCCATGGAAATCAAACAGAGAAACAGAGATGTGATCGCCGGCAGTGGATATGTGGCGCCCAGCAATTCCAATCCTCTTTACGAAGGATTGGGTCTTTATTATATGGGATCGCCAGAAGCTGTTCATGAGTTTTGTTCCCAGCTAGAAGCCTCTCCCTCGCAAAGGTGCCTTCTTCTGCCTCTTTCTCTCTCTCTAACGAAAGAGCTGGAATTTTTTGAGTCGATGGTTTTTCGTTTGTTTTGTGTTTGATTATGTCACTAATCCGTTAACAAGTTGGAGGATTCTGAATTCGTACTGTGTTCTTGTTTGTTTGGTTTGGGTTGAAATTCTTGTGGGCATTTATAATCACTATGGTTTATGAACAATTTCAGGCAAGAAATTCTTGAGTCGATTCAAATAGTTATGTTATTTGTATGGTATGAGTGTCAAAATTTTAGATAGGTGAAGAGAGGAGAAGGGAACAAAGAATTACTGCTCATATGGCTCACATTTAGACAAATGTAAAGGGTTAAATCATGTTATTCTCTGTTAGTTTGAGATTACGACGTTCATTTACAAAATATAGGTGAATTACACATGTGGAGAATGAAAAATGGAGGAACTAAATCAAATATAGGTTTTCACAATCATCAATCTAGACATTATTGTGATCTTGCAATCATATTGAAGGATCAAATCTTGATTCTTAACAACAAATAGTGTGAGTTACATGTCAATCTGTGGCCATGCAGTTGACAAGCTCCAAGAATTGTTCAATTCTTTTGGTTTGAGTATTCTTGAGTTAATCTTGAGTGGGTTCGCAGCGATATTTGAATAGCTCGGTTCACTTGACAAGTCTTTATTTTGCAAGATGGCCTAATCTAGGACTAACAGTGCTTGCTGGTTATACGAAACACGAAAAGCCAATTTTCTCCGCTCTCTTAAAGGGGTGAAATTGTTAGATTTGGTGTGAAAATATGAATTTATTTTTGAAGAATAGTTGGTGTAAAGGAGAATAGATCAAATGTGAAAAGATATTTGTTAATTGGAATGTGTGTTGTAGTCATTATATTAGCAGTAAACTGTGGAACCAAAATCAGATTAGAGGTGCCAATTTAAGGCTGCTATTGCTCGTGCATGTGTCGAGCTTATTCTTGAGGTTAACTGCTTATCCCTGAAAATATTCAAATGAGGCATTGGTTTTGAAATCAAACTCTTTTCTCTTGAAGGGAGACCATTGTTAAGTATTCTGAAGCCGTCTACAATCTGGCCATGGACATAGGTCGGAAGTTGTGCCAGAGTATGGGGCTGGATATGGATTTGTTCAAAGAATGGCCTTGCCAATTCAGAATAAACAAGTATAACTTCACTCCCGAAAGTATAGGGTCGTCTGGAGTTCAAATTCACACGGACTCAGGATTTTTAACCCTACTACAGGACGATGATTGTGTCGGTGGCCTGGAGGTAATGGATGAGAAATCTGGAGAATTCGTTTCTGTTGATCCCTTGCCAGGATCAATTCTTGTGAATTTCGGAGATGTTGCAAAGGTCAGTGACGTTTTCTTTTATACCTTCATTTTTGGTCTCAGAGGCTCTTTGTTTTGTGCATGCATCAGACTCTGATTGCCCCTAACAACACCTCCATTCTCAAGTAGTTGCTAAGCCGAAACCTACTCTCACTTGCCCTCCGAAGTATAGCATACCAGGCCAGAATATGCTTACCTTTTCTTACTGGAGAATGAGAACGTCGGTAGTATTTGGATTGATGGATTCAGACACAACGAATTCAAATCCGTAACACTTCCTCCAATTCCCAAATACAGTCTCATCGATGTCTATGATGAGACTGATAATGGTTTGCCGCTCTGCGTCTATCATGCCATGACACAAATACAAGTTTTGAAGTATGATATTTGCGTTGACATTTCAATTACTCGGTACAGGTGTGGAGCAATGGAAAATTTTGCAACGTAAGGCACCGAGTACAATGCAAAGAAGCAGCCATAAGAATTTCAATAGCTTTTTTTGTTTTGGGACCAAAGGAGGCGGCAATAGAAGCGCCTCCGGAGCTAGTGGATATGGAGCAACCGCGCCTTTTTGTCCCTTTTACATATGAAGATTACAGAAAGCTCAGGCTCTCCACCGGATTACGGGCTGGTGAAGCTTTGGCTCTGTTGCGCAGATCGACCTAGCTCATTGAAAGATAATTGTTAGCTCTTTGAAATGATATGAAGGTGTGGAGTGAATTTTCTATTTTAAGTTCTATAATGTTTTTATTTCATTTAATATACAGATCACGTACATAAAATTATATCATCTAATTCAAATATATTTATATATATTAAATAAAATAAAAAAATATAATAGAATTTAAAATAACAAATTATCTGCACATTGAGTCAATGCCTCTTTTCACAGACTCCATGCACAAAGGTTCCAGTAAGGGATGTCAAAGAATTCAATAATGAAGTTCTGTTACATTATGCGCACAAAACAATACATCCCAACTGAATATCCAGCACTTGGTTTTAGACTTTTTTGCAATAACTTTTAAAAAATTATACTGTACGGCAGCAGAAGAACAATAACCTTTTTGGAGTTTCAGTCGTCCTAAATATCATCGAAGTCCTTTTTTCAGCACGCCAGAAGAAATATGGGGCTTTGTTATGATTAATTATTATGATAAAAAATAAAATTAAAATCACTATATATGTTAATTAATTATGGTTAGGAGAATGATTTGCAAGCAGTGAGGTCAAAACGTTGTACCTAAGAAAGGACAAAAAAGTCCCTTATTTGGAGTAAAAAATACTCAAAAAATTGAGGGGATCCGCGTGACATATGATTTCTATTAGTGTGTAGAGAAGAATTATATTTTTTTGTAGTGTCTAGTCATCGTCATATGCAGTCCCCGCAGGCATACAAAAAAGAACTATGACTATGAGCTAAAGAGAGAAAAAAAAAATTGTGAAAAAAAACAATCATGATGTGAAGGAATGAGGAACAAAGAAGCCCGTGAGAAGAAAAAAACATAAAGTGAGGTGAGAGAGAAAAAATTAATAAATTATAATTATGAGTTTATTAAAAATACAAAAGTGTCAAGTTCGTGATAAGAAAAGAATATGGAGAAGTAAGGAGGAGACAGAAAGGTAAAGTAATTGGTTGAGAGAAAAAATATATATATAATTGTGAAATTATTAAAATTACTGCTTTGAGTCTCGGACCAAATTTTTCTTTGAAATTAAATGGAATACTTGGATTATCCAAAAATTGATACATAAAAAAATTTTCTTGTATAATAGTATAAATATTATTTTTTCAAATATTTCTCTTTTATAAAATTCAGTCATTATATAATCATACTAGAAAATGTAGATCCTGAACAAAAAAATTATTTGACAATAAATACAAAAATAGTTGTAACTTCAGTCCAATACAACATCTGCTCATAATGACAATATGGGAATTTCATAAATCAAAGATAAATAACGTAACAGTAATTAATTAACCGGAAATGTTATTTAAAAATGCCCATTTCCACTCTCTTTATTTCTTCTTAATTTTCACGAACTTTGGGTGAGAAAGTATTTGAGGGCTCCTCCAGTTGGTGAATTCGTCTTAGTTCGTAGCTTCCTGTAATCTTCGAAGTCGAAAGGAATGTATCGGCGAGGGTGGTCGGAATCCACCAGCTGCGGCGGCGCTTCCACTTTCTCATCTTTAGGCCCCAATACGAAGAGTGCAATGGAAGTACGAATTGTTGGCTCGTAGCATTGAACTCGATGCTTCACGTTGCAAAACCTTCCATTGCTCCATACCTATAATTAAATCCAACGTCTTCTGATTTATATTTTCGAATTTTTAGTTAAAATATTAAATCATTCTCCTTATCTGATCGATTAAGTTTTAGATGAGGTGGTGGTTTAAAATGGTTTTAAAGTCAAGTCAAATAAGAGATCTTCAATTCAAATTTAACTGTCAGTAATTTGTAAGAGAAAGGTGTAACTTCACCACATACAATTTAAAAATCTAAAACTATCGAAGTGCCAAAAATCAATTCATATAAGATCAAATATGTCACTCTCCCTAAGTCGAAAGACTAATTGCAATTTTTACCTAAAAGAAAGATTTAACATGCAAGTTTTGCAGTTGATGAGGTCATGTTAATATATAAAATTAAATCTTAAATGATTTTTCAGGTGGTCGTTTAACAAAATAACACGTACCGTGGCCACGTCGCCAACATTAACAACAAGAGTTCCCGGAATAGGATCAACTGGAACCAGCTCGCCAGTGATCGTATCCACTGCCTCAAGACCATTCACAATCTCATCATCCTGCAAAATGGTCAGAAATCCAGGGTCTGAGTGCATTACTGCCCCAGTCAATCCCACAGTTTCAGGACTGTAATTGTATTTGTTCATCTTCAGCTGGCATGGCCATCCCTTGAAAAGCTCACCACTCAACCCCAATCCCTCCATCAACTTACTTCCCAGGAGCTGTGCAAGATCATGAAGAGCAAAACCATACTTTTCCAACACCTCCCTGCAAAATAATTCATGCTCATGAAACATTTGCAATAGAACATCTGACCTGCAAGGACTCCTCTATCTAGTGATCCGCACTTTCTATGACAAGATCGTGACGCTCATAACTCATATAAAGTTAATAAAATACTTCAATTACAGGATTAAAAATACGAATTTTCCTAAATGAAATATGCATTTGCAACAGAAAATCTCATCCAGAGTTCTCCCCCAATCAATAATGGAACTTACCTTTGGTGAGGAGATGCATCAATCTGAGAGCAGAAATGATCAAAAGCACCAGGAGAGGTCATATCATACACACTCAGGCCCTCAAAATAGGGACTGGCCATGTTGGGCGGCGTGTAGCCTTTTCCAGGCTCAGGATGAGAATTCTTCAGCTTTGTTTCCATGGGAAGATCCATCAGCGACCTCGTCGCGCCCTTCATTTCCGCCATGAGCTCCATGGGAACCCCATGATTAACCAGCCTGAAGCACCCCCACTCTTCACAGGCTCTCACTATCTTCTCCGCCAGACCGGAGACATCCTGCATGTCTATAACTGGAACTGATCTCTTCCCCATTTCTTCTGCTGCTTCTCTCTTACCTGAATTTTGAATTCTCCAACTCGGTGCATTTGTTTGCTGGTGCGAGCCGCTGATTTTATAGTGGAATTTAGGAGCTCGGATTACAACATTCATGACGTCATCAACTGTTTGACTAAGCTGTCGTGATTAATTGCTGCTCATGTTCTCACTGTTAGGATGTCATATTCCAGATTCTATGTGTGTGTAATCCATCGCAGTCGTAGGTCACCAAAACTATTTTTGTCAAAATTAAATTTGGCGGACACAGACATGTTCTTTAACCACACGTTGTTGTGGCACACGAGGTCTTTAAAAGTATATAAAAAATTTACACCATGAAATGGAGAGGAAAACGAAATTATTAAAAGATACAAACCTCATGTGAGTTTTGGAGGAAAAAAAAAATGTGTGAAAAGAAAAAACGTGGAATAAGATGAGAAAGAAAAAATAATTGATTATGATTTATTGAAAATATGAAAGATTGTTAGGAAAAAACACATGGAGATGTGAGAGAGAAATATTAAGCAGTGGGGTGAGAGAGAAAAAAATTGATATTGTTGAAAGGATACTAAAATCATTATTGTGACAAAAAAGTTTTAAGGAATAAAATTAATTAAAAGGTAAATTTAGTATTCAAAAATTGGTACCAAAAATAAGTTTTCTTTTATATTAGTATAAATAATTAATTGTGAAATGAAAGTGTAATGGTAATAGTCACAATAGAAAAAATATAATTTTAAGCTGTGATTTATTATCATAGTCAGAAGAAGAAAATCATGATAAATTCAAATCAACTATGAATTTGGAACGATTATAGTCGTTGTTTTTGTAAGTGTGGCCAAAATATTACCAAAACCATGTCAAATATTTTGGCCATGGCTAAAAAATCATGGCGGATATTGATTAAACGTTGTAAAAAATTTTAAGTTTTTATTTTAATTATAATTAATAATATTAATTTATTATAATTTTTAAATCGTGATCAATTATAATGTAACGAAAATTCAATTTTATTGTAATGTCAAGAAAAGTTACATTTCGTTTGAATTTATAGGATGACGAGCAAAATAGCTTCCATTTACTAACGGTGATGTCAGTAGGCAGTCGCATACATTTATTAATTGAAATACAAAATGCAAAGGAAATAAATCCGTAGTTCACTTAAAAAAGAAAAAGTAATATTGGCTGTACTAATAATCACTGCGATTTACAAGATCATGACAAATCAACATTATTTATTATATTAAAAGAAAATTAAGATAAAAATTTAAATTTAATCAAAGTTAATCAATATTTATTTTAGTCTCATTTACAAGAACAATAATAAAATTAATACAAAAATTTAAAATTTGATTATAGTTAATCAAGATTAATTACTATGATCAAATAAAATTTATCCTAAAATTCAAGTTTTGATCACAACTAATGGCATGACCAAATCATTTTCAGAAGTTTTTTGCTATAGCGAATGTCTCGGTTCCATTTGCGGAAACAACACTAATTAATAGTTGTTGTCCAGTTGAGTTAATTAGTATTCGCCACAGTAACTATTATAATTAATAAAAATATAAATTCAATACCATATGATTAATTAAGTCGATAAGTAAATTAGCTTTTTAAATAGAAATAGCTCAAAGAATATTTTGGTCCGAAAATTCAACATGCGTGTACGATTTATGTATCTTAAATATATTTTTAGTTATGTAATCTTGACATTTTGATATTTTAATATTTTATCTTTTATCTGTTTAAGGATGTAAACTAGTCCTACATTTTTTTTTTTTATTTGTTGTAATTTTGGTCTTTTTGGTGTAGAATCCAGCATCGAAAAGACCAAAATCACGAAATATCATAAAGTTACAGGATCATTCTGAAATCCTAAAAAGATAAAGGATAAAAATTTCAAAAAATCAAAATTACTGAACCAAAAGTAAATTAATTTAAACCCAATTATGTACATAACACTACAATGAAATATGATCTTTATCATAGTGAATTACCATACTTACAAATAAAAATTCTTGACGAATACTTATAAATAATAACTATTAGCCATTGTTTTTGCAGGCAATATTAAAATATTAGCAATAATTAATAATTATGGAAAATGTTCTGGTCATGACTAAAATCATGAATATCAATTAAATCTGGTTAAAAACTTAAAATTTTCGTATTGATTTTGTATGACAAAATAAATAATATCAAATTGTTATGAATTTTTAGCTGTAATATTTTATAATTTACATAAGGAATAATTTTTTGTTTAGTGTAAATCCTTACATTTTCTTCTTAATTAGTATGATGATACAGAAGCTTTTTGAGCTTTGATAAGATTGAAATATATGTGGTATATAGCTACTACCACCTAACATTCTAGAAATAATTAATTAGAGGGAGGTATTATGTAATTTAATAAAGTTTTGCAACCTTTATGGTCAACATAAGGAAACTGCCTTCTAGATGGAGTCATGCCCATTGTTAATTTTCAAGGGCAGATATTATTTTCTTTTTCTTTTTTCAACCACAAATTTCAATTCAATTTGAATTTCGTCAACTGAATTAGGCCTCGTTGGCAATAACTATCTCATTTAAAAATTTAAATTATTAGAAAGGGAAAAAAATACAATTTACCCTCATTTGATATGTGAAATGAGCAAATACCCCCTGTAAAAACACATCATCAAATTACCATCCATGTTTTGAAAAATGAAGCAAATTATCCCCTTATCTAAACCATGATAAAGGGCTAATTTACTTTATTTTTTGAAACACAGAGAGATAATTTGCTAATTCTTTATTTATAGGGAGTATTTGTTCGTTTCACGTATCGTAGCTATGGGTTTGAATCTTATATAATTATTTAGTTTATTTTCATAATTAAATCTAATAAGTACTTATGAAGTTATTTCCATAGTACTTAATCTCAACATGCCTTTCTTTTGTAAAAGCAGTTTGGAATCTTTTATAGGCACCTAATGTTGAGTAACAAATCCTCATCCCATATTTCAAGATGGTAACAAGTATTAATTATATACTTCATTTTTAGTTCTTCTTGGATCAAGAAATTCCAAATTATTATTCTAATAGTTTTTGTTTCGTAATTTAGGTTCTTTTTACTTCTGGTTTCACCGGTTACGGAATTCTCATTTTTAGCTCCATAACTTTCAAAGTATGCATTTTTTGTCCCATGCCACATTTTCGTTAGATTTTCAGTAGAAAATGCCACATGACTGTTAAGTGCATGGGACCAAAATTACTGTTTTTTTTTCAAAGTTATAGGATAAAAATGAAAATTACATGAACAATAGGATCAAAAGTCTAAATGTTCATCCTTTATTTTTAAAATGGTAACACGTTTAATCCTTTAATGCATTAATTACTTTTAACAATTTTTGATTCTCACCTTGGATCAAGAAATCTCAAATTATTATTCTTATAGCGGTGGATCTGAACTTCTCTTTCAATCCGTAAGAACTACAAAAGGTAAATATAGTGTTTGGATTTATTTTTTTTTGGGTGTTTTATTTTATTTTGTGGAGATAAAAAGAGAAAAATAAAGATAAAAAAGTATGTATTGAAAATTGTGTATGTTTGAATTTATTTTTAAAGATAATTCAAAATAATTTTAAATAAGTTTATATGTTTAAAGTTGTGTTTTGGTAGATAGAAGTTATTGTTTTTTTTTCAAATCATATCTGTTTTATATATATATATATATATATATATTAATAGGTGTTGTATATTTAATGTTGTATTTTTAGAGACAAAAATCACTATTTATTATCAAATTATGTCTATTTTATATTATATTTATATATGTGTATGTTTATATATATTATATATAAAAAGTTCAAAATTAAAAATTCACATAAATAAATGTAAAAAAAAAAAGACAAACATTAAATGTATTTTGGACATCCCAAAAATGAAACCAAACAGAGTTTGAAATTGATTAGTATTTCAAACTATCTTAATTTGCAGCTAATTAATACCACATGGCAAAAAGCAAAGTTGGTCTACCATATTCAATTTATAGGGGGAAATGCAAACCCTCTCCATATAATATGAAATATTTGTAAATTATTTTTTTATAAAAAAATAAATATCAAATTATTTTTTAAAGAATAAATGTATGATATATTTATATAATATATTAATATTTAATGATAATATAATAATAATTCTTATTATTTTATATATAATATATAATATTTTTTATAATATAAACTTTTATTAATTGAAGAAGAAAAAGAAGAAACCAAACCCCCACCCCACCGCCCCACTGTCGTTGCTGCCTCCCAGCTCCGTGCCACCACGCCCTTCCACGTCCCGTCCCACCCTTCGTCACCCTCCTCCCCCTTCCCCACTTCCACTCAGTCGCCGCCAACCTTCCGCCTTTCCCAACTCGCGCCAATCGCCACTACCCATTCTCCCCTTTCACAACGTGGACCAGACGCCACCTACCCCCCCTTCCCCAACTCCTGTCCCCGTCTTTGCTCTCCCTCCCCATTCGCGGAATCCCATCGCCGGCCCTCCTCCAGGCCCCCACCGTGGTTGGCACTCCCTTTTTAATATAATATATTAAAAATATATTATATTTTTTTAAATTAATATATTAATATATAATACAAATTCAAATCTAGACCCCTCATTTAAATTATAGAAATATTATAAAAAAATTTTAAGAATGAACTGTTGAAGTGTTTTCAGTAAAATAGCGTCTTAGAGCTTTTCTAATATTTTATAGATTTCAACGGTCGTCCACTGACTAGCTCAATTCGTTAGTTCTTGTCAGATTTTCATCCATTATTTTGTATTGAATTGAGTAAAATATTCTTGTGGACTGTGAATTATAAATTACTTAGTTTTTTATTTGTTTTAAATTTTTATGGACCGTCTAGACAAACCTTTTGTTATAATTTTAAAAAATTTTTGTCTATCTTGTTCGAATTTTTTATAAATTTTTATTTAAAAACAATACAGCTAAAATAAAGTTGACAATTCTGGGTCTCCATTTAAAATTACATAATTTCATCAAATATTAAACAGATGTCAGTAATTTTATAAACAATGAGGGAATATTCGTAATTATGTTAAATCTCATGAGAGTTCATTGTTATTTATCCAAAAATTAATAATAAGAGTAAGTAACACCGAAACTTCCTGATTTTAGATCTAATTACATAAACATGCCCCCGCCTTTTACAAAATTACAGATACATCTTGATGAGGTGTTAGTGCAATGTTTTTCAGGGAGTGTGTGTAAAGTTTCATCGTTGAATAAGAGTTGTACTTGTAATTATAACTACAACCTTAATAATGTACTTATAATTTTATAAAGGATGTGGAAGTTTTTGGGTAATTAAATTTAATATCAAGAGATGCAAATATAATTTACTTTAATAAATATTTTATAATGGATATGATTAAAATTAAATGAGTTCATTAAACTCTTAAAAAATAGTTATAAACTCTTTAGTTTTCTTGAAAGAGTTTACAGGCATCTATATATATATATATATATAGTGTTTTAATTTTGTTCTTGTAATTTTCTTTTATAAAATATTTAAAAGAGCTTATAAGTTCACAAATATAAGGAACATCCAAGTTATTGAAGTTTAAGTCCAATAATTTCACTAAAATCTCCAAAGAAATGTTTGATCCATCACTTAATGCAATTTCTAAACATTTAAAATACAAAGAACGTTTTATTAGGAGTTGATTTGAGTCAAATTGTGAACTTGTGCTGAAAAATATATATATAAAAAAAAAAGTTGTAAGGGACAATATTTATATGATTTAAAAAAAATTCTTCTACGTCCACGATCGATCAAAATCGATTTCTACATCCATCAATTTTTTATACTAGATAGTATAAAATATTGTAAATTTACAATATTACC
>NC_026158.1:3291927-3305583 GCF_000512975.1 Sesamum indicum
AGTTGTAATGCCGTCGTTTGTTTGAATGTAATATTAGATCAAATTCCACATCCCAACACATATATACTACAATACTGTTTTTAAATTTTTTCCTTCTTAAATCATGGTTGCAGCTCATGCCCTATTGGATCAAATCTGCCTAGAAGAAAGTTTATAATCGATTACAATTTTATTAGTTATCGAATAAAATTGTGGTAAATAATTTTTATTAATCATGGTTAAACAAAAATCGATGTAAAAATTTATATTATCCATCATAAAACTATATTTTCCATGACTATGAGTCATAGTAAATATTTTTGTCATGAAAGCTGTTTCTGCCATCCTTGCAAAAACCACAGAGAGCAATCGATTCGTGAACGTGATAAATAACTGCCTACTATAATTATTTGTTTTTAACCATGATAATTAATTAAATATGATTAAATATTAAATTTCTTGTATTGCTGTATAAACATAAATGTTTATTTTGATTTTGTGATTGCACTTTCTTAATTAATTGTAAAGCAGTGTGGACGACCACTTGACGTATCTTCAGGTGTGAAATCCTACAATCTAGTCAAGAAAACGTAGCTAATTGCTGACTTCTCTTCCCATAAACCCTGAGGAATATTTTCAAAGGTGGCAGGTTGTAAACTATGATAACAAGCTTTACTGGGCCGGCAGAACGTGGTGGGAACGTTTTGAGAAATTTTCAGTTATTCCAGAAGCAAAACTTCCCCAGTTGGGAATATACTGTTTAGGACAAGCATGATACATGCTTATGTCTGCCTTGGAAATCAAGAACTAACGTTCATTTTTATTCAGACCTGAGTACTTGAACTGAAAAGAATTAAGAGAGGGTGTTTGGTTAAGCTTATTATGAGCTGATATGAGAAAAGATATTATTTGAGAGCTTATAAGTACTTACGAAAGAGTTTAGGGAAAAATGCAAACAACCCTTGTGATATCATGAATGAGGGAATTACCCTTTATGAAAAATCAAATAGCGAGTTACTTTCCTGTGTTTTTTAAAATACAACAATTTACCTCCCTATGTTTATTAAAATGAAGTGATTTGCCCCCCCTATATAAGAAGGTAAATTGCTTCATTTTTGAAAGAATAGGGGAGTAAATTGCTATATTTTTTCCATAGGGAGTAATATGCTCATTTTCAATCTAATTTATATTAATAATAAATAAATAAATTATATTAATATAATTTATTTAAATAGTATAATTCTAACCGCGACTCGAATTTAAAAACCGACATGGAGTCATGATTGGAAACCATGACATCAAGTCGTGGTTTCCAATCACGACTTGATAATTTTTTATTTTTTATTTTTTAAATTTTATTTAATTAAATTTTTTATAAATTAATTATATAAAATTAATTTTTAACAACATATTAAAGTCCAAAAAATCATAATATTAAAATTATATTAATTTAAAAAATTACAATTAAGTATACAAATATAATAGCATATGTTTTTCTGTACAATTATAAAAAATACAATAAAATATACAATTATTCTTGATGGATAGACTCCTACAAGACACATCTCACACCGAAACTTACATTTTTTCTTTTTCTGATTGTTTTTCCTCTACACTTTTTTAACAATTACCCGATGGTTTTTCTTCAAATTGTTAGAGTTAAGATTCTCTTGCAACAGCAGCAGATGCTCTCTCGTTGAACATGCCTCCCCAGTCTCTTTAAAAGGCAAAGAGTGAAATGTAAGGGGAGGCCAGCTCTGAAAAGTATTTACTAAACACACGTTAAGAATAAAATCCATAAAAAATTGTAATCCGATCGAAATTTAGGACTCACATAAGGAGCACATGCCAAATTTCAGCCATATTTGTAATTGTTTTTACGAATTTGATCATTATCGTAATATATACGTGTTTAATTATTTAATTTTTTTCCTAAAAAATGCTAATTTTATTATATTTACATTCATGTATTTAAAGTCTGAATATTATTTTACATACGTATGGATATTTATAGACTATAGTATATATATAGCAAAGATAATTTATTTTGCCAAGAAAAGTTAAGTTAGAGGTGTAATCAGAAAGTGATTTTGAGATAAGTGAATGTTTGAAGTCAATTGAATTGAGTGTATGGAAAACATTTCCTAAGCTTTCAATTGAAGGAACTGGACAGGTAGCCGCAGCGGGCGACCAAGACTTGAAGACGGAAAGTGAAACCATTAAATAATATAATAGCGTACCATATTTTATTAGGTAGGCTGGCGGCCAACCACTTGAAGCGCGGCTACTGGAAGCCCATCGTTAGATGCATGCGGCCCCACGTTTATATGTGGACGGTTTGAGGCAATCAGTCTGTTGGTTATTGTGATGGGTGGCCATGTGGGGGTGCCGACGGCAATGAGTCGGTGCCTTGGTCATGTTTTCTGATGGTGCATGGCTATGGGTGCAAAAGGGTAGGATCTTACCTCGTTTAGGCCCAAATTCGAAGAAGGTCTAAATGAATTAATTTATATCCAAATTCTATCTAATTTATTGAACTCAACTCAACATTCTCAAGACTTAAGTTTTTTTTTATCCAATTTTTCTGCAAAGCATACAAATTAAATATAATTCCTTTTCTTTTTCTTTTTATTTTTATTCATAATTTATTAATAAATTCAGAATTATTGAGACTATTTCACAAATAATTCGTTTTCGATAGATTTTCTTAAGTATTATATTATTTATCATACCATTTACAAAATAATGTTATAAAGATATTAATGTACGTATTTAATAGCAATTGAAGTTAATATTATAAAATATTTAAATTTAATTTTATCACTTTAAGTCTTCAAACACACAATAACGCCTATCAAGATATTAAAAAATATGCCGAGCATGATTATATATTTATATAATTAATTATTTAATTATATATTATAAAAAAATGTACATAGTTAAAGAATTACACGATAAATGATATTATGGAGCCTTAAGTTTTTTAAATTTGTTCACTTGAATATAGATTGATTAAATAATAATTCAATTGAATTGAAAAAATTATATATGTTTTTTGGATCCAAATTGATTATATAAACCCATGGATATTGAATGGTAGAACCCAAACCATACCTAATTTATATTTTTTCAGTGGGTTTGGATCTGGCCTGAATATAATAATATTCATTGGGTCTGGGTATTAATTTTTGAATTAGTCTATGGGTTTGGGTAGGGTCTTATCCTACCCATTGACACCCTTAATATGAATGATTGTGGGCGTAGGCCTAATAATATGCCGTTGATGATGTGTTGTGCATGCCAACAACACCCACCTACAGAAATGAGTGGTGTCGCGTCCATAGGCACTACATGACGAAAGGCAGCATGCTGGCATGTAGGCAGCACCTAATGCACAGATGATATGTGGGTGCACACAGTTGAGTGGTATAGCGGTTATTAGGCAGTTTCTTGTGGTAGGCCCTAGCATGGGGAATCGGTTAAACCTGTCTACTTTATGACAATCGTCGACACATGGCAGATGATTGGAACCTCTTGTTGGAAGATTTTGAACATGATTGACCTAGCAGTTAAGGGATCTCCATCGCAGTTTTGTAACACCATAAATTTGTTTATGGCCTCTGAGTTGCACAAGAGTGTGTGTGCAAGTCTTGGGCAAGTTCCTTGTTTTACATACTTGGTGATCAATGCAAGTTAAATCTATATGTGCATTGTTTATATTCTTATGATAATATGTGCATGTATGTGTTGTTGGCTTGCAAAAAAACAATAAAAAAAACATATATCAATATGAGGTTTGAGAGTGTGCGACGGTTGATTGGTTGTGGGGGAACAAGGCTGGACAACGAGTGATAAATTTTGATCCAGTGCAAACCTCTATGACAATTCGTTTGATAACCAGGTTGAACCTAATTCTATGAGTTTATGGCTATGACAGACCAAATTTTGTTGACTGAACTTGAGATGCAGATGCAAAGGGTCACAGGATTCCTTGGAAAGCCCGTATATCCCCTTTAGGTGGCGGAGTTTTTGCAAGTCAAGACCATACAACATTTGGTCTAGACATTGCAGAATTGACGAGTTTTTGGAAATTTTTTAGGATAGAGTTACTTCAGTTTATAAAGATGTTGGCATCCTCATAGACGCGATATACTTGAAGTTGGAGAGCATAAAGACTGAATTGAGCATGCTGAATTGTGTTGTGGCAATGATAACTGTGTCTCATTGTCAAAGATTAAGGTTCCTCATCCCAAACCCTTTGTCCATGCTCGGAGTGTCGAAAAGTTGAAGAACTTCTTGTGCGATATAAAAATATTTACAAAGTGGTATACTTGTCTGTCAGACTATAGTCGGATGATGCTAGTATTAATTGTAAGAGGATTGAGATGTGGGACATCTTAAAAAAAGAATTAAAGGATCAATTTTGACGTTTCAACTTATTGTGGGTTGCATGAGAAACCTCAAGAAAATTGAGGTATTTAGGGACAGTGCGGGATTATGTGAAAAAATTCAGTTTGATGATGTTGGACGTGTGTGACATGTATGAGAAAGATAAGTTTTTCAATTTCCTGACAGGATTGAAAACTTGGCCTAGACTGAGTATTATCACCACAACATCAAGGATTTGCCATCCAACATTGTTGTTGTGTGTCACTTTGTTGATTTTTGAATAACAAGTGTGTCTGACTAGAATAAGAAGAAAAGAATGATTCCAGAAAAGGATAAGGGAAAAATAGAAAAGATGGATAAAAGAAGACAAGTTAAAAAAAAATAAAAAAATGGAGGTGACAGGATAGGGCAACAACGACATTGGATGTGTAGTAAAGATTGGATACTGCGCGTGGAACCAGCCCCCAAAGTGTGGAAGACAATCCAGTGCTCCCATGCAGCACCCTGCATGCAACAACTTGGTAAATGGCGGCCATGCACACTAAAGGCCTGTTTACATTTATGTATAAGTTTGGATTGTAGTATTTATCCAATTGTGTAAACCATTTTCTTTTCATGATATCGGCTCAATTCGAATCCTACAAGCCCGGGACAAGCCTTAATTGAGCTTGATATGAAATCAGTCCATATGTGGTCTGATTGAGAAATCCAAGTAGAAATCCACAGTGTTCAATATTTTTACTATTAAAACTTTTTCATCTATCACTCAATCTAATCAGGTAAACAACTTCTAATTTTTATTAATTTATAATATCCTACAACAAATTCATTTGAATCCTGTCAACCATTTATCCAAACCACAAAAGTACACGAGCCCTAAGGGAACAAAAAGTGCACACAAGGGTTGAGCGATTGTGGTAGTTATGCTCAGTTGTTGAGTGACATATAGTAGTTATCAGGGAAATCTATAAGGAGATGATATAAACATATCTACTTTATGAAAACTGCCGATGGATGGCAAATGATTGGATGCCTTGCTAAAACTAAATATGATTGGACCAACAACTGGAGATGCCCACTGCAACTTTCTAATGCCTTAAATTCCTTGGCCGTAGAATTGCATAAAAGAGTGTGTGTGCAATCCTTGGCAACTTCCTTGTATCGCATGATTGGTGATAAATTCGAGATTAGGTTTATTCTTGTGAATTTGTGCATCATTTATGTGCGAGGACTGACTGCTTATGGGTCAACTAGACCACACAGTCAATGAAAACATATGATCTAATCCAAATCTTTGTAACAACTACCAGTAAGTATTTTCGTCTTAGTTTTCATATCTAATTTTATACAAAGATTTCTCAATTTACTTTTAAAAGAAACTACTATTAATAATAAAGTATCTACTTTTTTTTAAGCTTTCAAAATTTTAAAGAAATGCACTGAATCTCTTGCACTTTTCAATTTCTTTGCATAGAATAAATTTAACAATATCTAAAATTATTTAGAAACAAACATAATAAATGGGATGTTTTCAAATTAAATCAAATCAAATTGAAGAAAACGTCAAGAATTTATAATTTATAATTATTAAAAATTTAATAAATATTAAAAATGGACGAGGAAAAATTAATGCAAAAAAAATATATAAATGGCGGGTGAATTGTGGATTCAATTTCAAATTATATAAATTTTATAAAAGTTAATGAACTGGCTGGTACACTTGATTTGTAACCAGGTCGGCGGTTCAACCAACGGTTCGAACTATTTTAAAAAATAGAATGTTTTTTATGCTAGTTCGATTGTACGGATTGACTAGGTTCGTAGATCGATCGATTTAAGTTGGGTTTTAATACATGCCCGATGATTAAATCAGTGAGTCTTGACCCAGTGTCACTGACTGCATCTTAGTTAAGAGTGACTGCAGTGACTCAAGAAAAACGTGGGGGCTCTAAGGGGATGTTGGAATGCACGCATGTGCATAAATAACAAGTAGCAAAGCCTCTTACGATTTGGGTTTGCAATCCTGTTTATATGAAAACTTCCTTGAGGTACAAGGATGCTATTAGCCAATTATGAAGTCATCCCATGGACGTTTGGGTATAAATATATAAGAGCAACAATCAGGCGCCACCATGCACACGAGCAGGAGATTCATGCGCGAAGCAGAGTAGTCTAATGATGTAGTTCATTGAAACTATTTCAATGGAAAAATCCATGGAGTGTTTGGAGCACCTCCACCATGTTCCAAAGATAGATGGTTTTGTTTGGGTAGGAAACGAAGATAATGTATGGAGTCTGCCAGTACAGTGGTGGACAAGTAAATTGAATGCACTACTAGACTACTGCTGCACAACAATTCAAGCAGTACGTGATTTGGACGTAGGATGAGAGAGATGTGAAAAAGGTACACTTTTTGACCATTTCAATATTTACTGTTGGAATAAGGAAAATTTTTTTAAACCTATTTTGATGAGGCAATACATGGTGAGCCAACCGGCCCTCCCTGTACAACAAGTCACTAAATGTGCAGTCCTTTGAAGGCATGTGGGGGCAACTAGTTCTAAGGAGTATTTAAAGTTGGACAGAATGGGAATCGAACAAGCACCTTGGGGCCAAATGGGTCTGTGTTTGGCACAAAAGCATGCCGAGAGGTTCCATATGATTGAAAGGTCCGTGGGCCACGAAAAATCAGGGGCAACACCTCTAGGCTGAATGGGTGATCGAGGCAATCACTCCAATACCTCTTGAACTAGCTTGTTGCATGCGCTATTAGGTTCTAGTTGTGCATGGGGGGGAAATGAGTGGTCGTGTGGCGGTGCCGTGATGTGGGAAAGTTGAGAAGCCACGCCGAAAGACAAGAAAACATGTTGGGCATACTGTGTGAGATCAATGCGAGATGTTGGCATATGAAATAAGCTTAGGACTTATGATGCGGCCCTACTAGGGTCAAGCATAGAAGGCGAGCATGACGAAGACGTATGCCGAGAATGCACCGAGTGAGCAGTGGACGTGAGATGGGCTTCTCAGGTGCATGAGTGGCCTGATTTAAATTGGGACTAAACTTGATTTAAATTGAATGGTCCAATTGGACAATACACTATAATAATAGAGGATCATATTAAGATCAATATATTTCTTACGACTAGGAAAATACATTTATGAGATATTGCAAATATACGGACATAACAATAATTCCTTTTTTGTAATAGAGTTTGGAAGGGGTATCCCATCTAAAACATTAATACATATTCAACACTTAGTGCATTTCTTCCTCACAGCACCCCCACCTAAAACCGCCCCTGTTCTTTGTTCTTTTCTCTTCTCTCTTTTTTCTCCCCTTTCTCTTCTCTTCATTCTCGTCCACCCTTCCCAGCCTTTGGTGATTTTTTGTTTTAGTTATTTCTTCTCATTTGTTGTAGAAGGGCCATTAACCATGTTTGTATTTTCTTTTTTTTCTTTAACAGGGTTGAGTTTGTCGTATTGTAGATGATTTATTTTCTTTCAGAAATTCTACTTATTATTTTGAGCTTTTTGTTTCAGAAATATGGGCTTTTGTTGAGGTTGTTTAAGTTTGAGGTTCTTATGTTGTTGGGCGAAGACTTGGAGAAAATGTGCATAATTTGTCACAAGTGAACTAAAATCTTGTTGCTATGTTAATCTTTTTATATTTAAAATTACAGATTATGAAACACATCGCGTATTGCTTATAATCTTCTGTACTCGTTTAGTAGCAAAAATAGTTTCTTCTTCTCATTTGGTACTTTTTTATTTTTCTATTTTTTTTATTTTTCTGTAATTATTAAAAATAGAAAAATTGTTCTAAACTGTTTGGGGTTTTTTTTCTTGAGATCATTTATAAAAAAAAATTAATAAAAATTCTTAAAAACTGCTTTGAATATTATTTTTTTATTTTTATAGATTTTTCTGTAATTTATTAAATTTAAAAAAAAATCAAAAACTGTAATTTCCTGCAATATATATTGATGATGTTTTTTATTTTTTCTGTAATTTTATGCATATATCATTAATTTGTCTATATAATTTGTAATTTCTATGTAATTTTAAAAATATGGAAAATATTCAAGCATTCCCAACCTCTAGCAAATGACTTGGCCTCAAGTGACGAGTCTGATGATGACAACTACTAGGGTGAGGATATCGAGCTTCAAATCGAATCACCTCGATTCATTTGTCACCCCTAATTATTATACACTATTTTTAACTTTTTATTGCAATTTAAACCAAAAAAATGCCATCGTCTTCCGTCACGTAAAATTTATGAATCACTCCTACACACTACAAGGAAAAAGAAAAAAGAAAAAAGAAAAAAAGATTAGCATTATTCAAAAGTCAAATGGCACTTTTTTAGTCACTAATTATATATATAGTGATAAAAAAATTTATTTTGTCACAATAATGAAATTTATAGTTCTAAGAGTGGCATTTCTTTTGTGATTTTTGTCATAAGTAAGAATTTATAATGGAAAAAACTATGTATAAGGTTGTCACTAAATATAATTAGTGAAACATATATAATGACAATAAATAATTAGTAGGAAAAATACTAGTAACCCTTTGTGATAATGAATATGAGCAAATTAAACCCATATGAAAAAAAAAATAGTAATTTACCTTCTTATATTTTTTGAAATGTAGCAATTTATCCCCTGTATTTTTTAAAATGAAGCGGGATAATCATAATTTTAGTCCTCATATATTGCCACTAATTTCAATCCCTTAATATATTGAAATTCTAGTTTAGTCCTTCAACTTTTAGAATATTAACAGTTTCGATCCTTAGAGTAATTAATGACCATTTTGGCCTTTCAAAGAAAATATATAGTTCAACTATTCTTTTCTCATGCCAATGTTGGGCCCAACATTCTCAAAAATAAAATTAAGTCTCCATAAATTCATACACTAGAAAAAAAAATTACTATTGGGTACAATATTAATGGTTATGGTTAAAAACCATAGTAAATGGCTTCTATTAATTACTGTTAAAGAAAAGTGATGTAAAAAACTAGCTTTTCCACCATGAGAAGAGTTATTTGCCACGACTAAGAGCCATGGTCAAAATATTTATTATGATTTTTAGACATGACAAATATTTTAGCCACTTTTGCAAAAATCAAAGCCAACAACCGTTGCATGGCCGTGGTCAATAACTATTTGCTACGGCTACTAATTTGTTATTAGCCATGACAATTAACCGTAGTTATAATTTTTCTAGTGATACCCATCTTTGACCACCTTGTTCCTGGGGTATTCCAAGTCCTCGATTTCACGGACTTTCTCCAACCACACTATTCGGTAATGCTGAGGATTTCGAATACTTGGGAATAAGACAATCAAAGAAATGTATGAATTTTTAGAGGTTTAATTTTTATTTGGAAAGCATGTTGGGTCTTATCATCAGCATAGAGAAAAGATAGTTAAACTATATGTGTTCTTTAAAAGAGCAAAATAGTCATTTATTAGGCCTAAGGACCGAAACTCTTAATATTTTAAAAGTTGAAAGACTAAAATAGAACTTCAATATATTATCCTAAATGAAACAATTTTATCTTCTTAGACAAAAAGATAAGTTGCTTTATTTTAAAAAATATAAGAGATAAATTACTATTTTTTTCTTCATATGAAGATAATTTATTCATTTATAATTTCACATAAGAATAAATTACATTAAACCCAACAATTAGTTTCCACTGTACCGTGCTGTCACTATGTTGTGGTTGTTGACTTCACTGGTGTTGTCTCTCTTCTTCGCTGTTGTGTAACTGTACTACTGTAGTAGTGTTCTGGTGTATCAGAGTTGTTAATTAGCAAGAATCTTCGCCGTAAACTGGGACAAATATTAGCAAGGAAGCATGTAGAGACAAGAAGCACCAGTGGTCTAGTGGTAGAATAGTACCCTGCCACGGTACAGACCCGGGTTCGATTCCCGGCTGGTGCATTTCAGTTTTTTGCACTAGCATCATTTGGGATTCCGTCCACATCAGCTATTTTTTGAAAATAGTAATTAAAGTGAAAAAATATACTTATTTATACATAATCTCATTAAATTTCTATTAATTTGACACGCAACTCAATATAAAATACAATCTTATTAACTAATCTAAATTTATCAACATTTCAAATAAAAACTTATACAAGATTGAAAGCATACTTTTCACTGAAACTAAAAACACAAACAAATAATGTTGCGTCTCTGAACTATTTATATAGCCTCATTTAACCTTTTAAAGTATTAAAAGTAAGAAAACCCGTTGACAGGACAAAAATGCTCTTCTCACTTACCTCATATATTTTTTTATTTTGCTCCATCAAGTCTGTTTTATTTAAATAAATATTCTTCCAAAACTACTTTTTGTGATTTGAAATTTTACTTCAATTTTATTGTAAAAATAATACTTAAAAATTATATCTTTTTATATATTATCTAATGCAAAAAATATTTACAAGCTCGGTATATACAAATTTATTTTACAAAGTAAATTATTGGTTAATAAAAAATACATATAAATATTTAAATACACAATGCATATAATTTTATAAAAAAGTATGTTATATAAATTATAAATTTTTATTCAATAACATGTATGCAAATTTATGAAAATATATAATATCGTTAGAATATTTTACAGTGTATATATATATATATGCATCCGATGTAATATTTTAAAATTTCTTATAATTAATTTTTTTTTATGAAAAGTTCAACATATATAACAATATTCACAAAAACTATGTAATTTTTTTATTTATTATATAAAAGATATAAGGAGCGCAAAATTATAGAGTATATACTGCAGGTTCTATACTAATTACATAAATCATAACTTTTGGGTAGTATTTACTTGAAATAAATATTTTATAATAATTCAAGTTACGTTTTAGGAGTAGACATATCTTAAAGGATGTAAATAATAAGCTCATTTTTATCATTAAAAAATTGATTTATATTGTGAGACTGTATTTTGTTACATTTTATACTTTAGGAGCGTAAATACACTTCATATATAATTCAAAAACATAAAATACGTTTACCTCTTATATAGTGATAAAATCAAAATTATTGATATATATAAATATTTTTAATGATAATTTTAAAATTATCATTTAATTATATTTTATCACTAATATAAAAGAAGAATTAACCATAAATTTTCAAGATTCATGAATCTATAGACTTTCACAAGAAGCACGTGTTTCCTTGTTGTGGGATGATATCATTTAATAATTAATAAACATAATATTTGATTAGACCAAATATAGTCGTGCCAGTATTTGTTGGCAGTAATTTTTTTAAATGTGGTTAAAATATTTAATATGGCTAAGAATTATGTCAAATATTTTTTGTCATGATCAATATATTTAACTTTTAATTATTTATTAATTTTATTTAATCATAATTAATAATAATTATTTTTTATAATTTTTTAATTCATAATCATTAAAATGTAAACAGTAGTAATTTTTTCTCTAGTGATAACAACTTGAAATTAACTTGAACTATTGCCCATATAAAATAGGATCTTGTTAAATACAAATTAACTACTACATTGCAACGGCCATTAGCTGTTATTTTTGCAAGTGTAACCAAAATATCAGCGATAGTCAAAATTATGACAAATGTTTAGGCTATGGCTAAAAATCATAAAGAATATTAATTAATTGCGGTAAAATTTATGTTTTTATTTTTATTTTATTTAACCATATATGATTAATTAATAGTATTGAGATATTACAATTTTTAAACTATGGTCGTTTATAATATAATGAAAGCTCAATTTTTAATAATGAAACTAATCACCAATCACCCTAAGTTTAAATTCAAAAACCCTAATTCTTGTGCCGGCATGCATGGGGTATCTTCAAGCCCATATACACTCTGAATGGCGTGGAGGTTAAGTCCACATCACATCATAAAGCTTGCAAACTTGACTAGCTGAAAACCAAGTGAAGAATGAATACTGCTTTTGACCAAATACCCCACCACCATATATAAATATATATAAAAAACGAATGAGATCTAATATTCTATAAGCTAATAAGATGTCCACATCTTTCTTTGTCAACCCACATTTCTGTGTCATGATACAGCTCACATGCCCATGAAAACAATCGACAGATGTTACCTGTTTCTACGTTGAAATCAGACTTTTGAGAGACAGTTTCTAGTCATTTCAGTAGCATTATATGTAGACCAGAGTCGGGGGGGTGGGGGTGGGGGGGCCTCCAAATTATCTTTATTTGAGCAGCCTTCAAGCAGTGTATGTGGTGGGAATTCTGATATTCTCACATCAGTAGTTTGTTTACTTTTCTTTTGGTAAAAGAGAGAAGCATATGAAATTGGATAAAGTAGAAAACTTGCTACTAGTGGGACTTTGGTTTAATTTGATGTCAAATGTAAACTACAACAATTTATACAAATTATTTAAATATGTATATATATATATATGTGTGTGTGTTTTAGAGAAATATTATTGCAGTAGTCGTGTAATATTGATAAGAGGTCGAGATAAAAATTGAACTCTTTTTCTTGAAAATAATACTGTTCAGATTGTTGTTTATAGTTCAACAATAATTATCTCACAAAATACTGTTTATTATTTTCAAAATAGTAGCACCATCAATCTTGACAAAAACGATAAGCTAAGAGTGTTTTTGGAACTTTCTTGATAAAAGACAGCATTTTGATTTAGCGAAGTTCTTTGAAATGCTTTTTAAAAATTTGATGAAATTAAATGAAATGGGGATCTATTTATAAAGTTCCAAAAGTACCATTGAGTATATATATGTCTAATTAGAACATGCTATAAGAGGTTATGACTTTTCAAATTGAATAATTAGGAAAAATGATTTCTTTAGTCCTTTAAGTTTGCCTGCTATTAATTTTAGTCTTTTAAATTTATGTGTTTTAGTTTTAATTTTGTAACTTTCATAAATGTGTAATTTTAGTTCTCTGACTCAATTTCGAATAATTTTACCCCTGCACACCTTTTTAAAAAGCAAATTTAGAGGGTGTTTGGCTAAGCTTATAAACTCTTAAAAACATCTTATAACATTTTAGAGAGCTTATAAGCTCTAATAAAATGTTTGACATTTTTTTTTTAAAGAGCATATAAGATTTCAAAATAAGATGTTTTGATTCTTATAAACTTTTTTTAAAAAAATTAGGAAAGATCTTATAAGTTATATAAAATAATATATCATAAGACAAAAGTATCCCCATTCATACTCTCTCTCTCTCTCTCTCTCTCACACCCACACACACACACACAC
>NC_026158.1:3305619-3332060 GCF_000512975.1 Sesamum indicum
TTAATTTTTGTACTATTTAATTTTTTAATATTCAAAAAAGAGAAAATACTCAAGTATTTATAATAAATTATTATATTTAAATAAAAATTAGATTACTATTGATATTATATTTATTGAAAAATATAAATTCAAAGCATTATAAATTATACGACTAGAAATAATCATTGCATTAACAAAGAAAATATAAAGTATATATCTATATTAATATTCAACTAGCATTAATGTACATATATATTATTATTTAAAAGTTTAGGTAATAATTCATCATTTTCATTATCGTAAAAAAATTATCTATTAAATTTTTAGGCTTTAAAGCAATTTTGGTAATGTGTCTTTAGCATTTTTCCGATTTGGTCCCCTATCTTTTCGTCATGCCAATTTGGTCCTTTATCTTTTTAGGTCCGCTCGATTTTGGTCCTTTAGCCAGATTAGGACAAATTAATACCCATTTTGCTCTACTATTGAAAGAACCTTTATAGTTGATACACATGCTCTTAGTTTGACCCAACATGCTTCCGAAATAAAATGAAGCCCTCATATTTTTGTATCTTTTTTCGACAGTCTTATTTTTGGGTATTCCAAGCCCTCGATTTTACGGACTTCCTCCAATCACACTACCATGACAGATGGGTCACAGGTATTTGGCTCCTTCAGCAACAAACAACACAATCCTATTTCATTTCGTACCTTAGTTCGTAGAAGACACTCCACTATAGGAACTTAATAGTATTTTGGACAACAAATTAAACAGAAGCCTACTTTTATTAAAAAAATATATGAAATATTATATATATATATATATATATTATTTCCTCCGTTGGAGAACACAACTGTTTAGCTTCTCATAGAGTAGAGGACTTGATTCTTTGGGAAAACCCACATAAACTAAGAATTCAAAAAATTACAAAGATTTGACCCTCAGAATATGATGCTATGAAGAGTTGGAGGAAGATTTCTGATGCTCTCCATCTGCTTTGTTGCTTTTTCATTTATAGTTGTTCGCTAACATTACTGTATTTGTCATCACTGTGTTCGTCATCTTCTTGTCATTTTCTGATGACGTTATTGCATTTGTCATCACCGGGTCCTTTCAAGTTATTGATCATGATGGCTTGTCGGCCATGTGAGTGCTAGCTGATTTTCTTGCTTTTGCTAACTGTTAGCTTTTGTCGTCTTCTATAGATAATCTCTTTCTTGAATTTTTACATTCTGTGGTTTTACTTTACTTTGTAAAAATTCTTTCTTTTATCCTTGTCCTGATTTGGTTTGGGGTTTTTCTGAGTGACCCGAATTTTAGTTTTGATCCAAGGTGGAGAATGTTGAAAAATTGTGGCCCATGACCCAATTGAAAAAGCCCAGCCCATTGCACCAAACCCACATACCTTGGATGGCTTTGCCAATTCCACCTCTTTAGCCCATTTATTGGCTCAGCCCACTCTCTCTACCCGGCCCACTCTGATCCTACCTGATTTCTCTTATATCTAGCAAAATCCTAACCCTAATCTATTTCCACTAACTCCTCGTTTCTTTCACTGTGCCTATTTCCCTCTTCTCATTTTTCCCTCTATGCTGATTTTCTAACTCCAATCTCTTCTTGGTTTCTTACCCCGCTATCTCCTTCTCTCTCCCTCTTCAATGTCTTCCTCCTTATTTAAGACGCCAATTTTCTGGCGAAATAATAACGGTAGGAATAAAAAATTTTGTATCTCTCTCTTTTATCCGATTAAAGTGTTCTTCGTGAACGATCTCCTAAGTGGAAATTGGAGTGGTTGTTTTGGGTCTATATGATTGAGCCTTGGTGGTTGTTTGAGTGACTGAGCCTGGGTGGTGAGTTTTGGGTTTAAGCAACCACTGTAGTGGGTGCCGGCCTTGCTGGCTGTGGGCTACCCCTATAGAAATTGACCCCTGAGTCATTTATCTCCTTTTTTGATTCTTCACTTACTGTTATTAAATCTGTATCATATCTGCTAATATTTTGATATTATTCTGTCATTATATTTGTTAACATTTAAGTTCCTTTATACTTATAGAAAGGGAGTATTTTATTTCTAATATTAATTTTTAAAATCATAAAAACTTAAAATTTTTATTCCGTGCTAAATTTGTTGCTAATTACTAACAAATTTATTTTCCTTTCTAATTTTTTTAGCTATCTAAATAATTTTTTGTAGTGGTTATTGGACAACAATAAAGTTTCTATACAAGAACGGATTATTTTATTTTCAGGTTTTGGTCGATCATTGTATTTTCTTATTCTTTTCTTTCTGTTCTTAAATTTCAATTTTCCCATTTTCTTATAACTTTCATATGTTTTTCTTTTTAACTTTTTCAACTTATTTATGTAAAATGTATTTTTAAAAATACTAATTAATTTTAAAAAATTTCAATCAATCTATGTTCATTTTAGTGCGACAAACACTCTAGTATATATATGCACTATCATTGTACTACGTGTGTGCGTTCACGTATCAAAATAGTGATTGTTTTCAAATAAAATCGACTGTGATTATTGAACTAAAATATAATCAAGGTGACGAGTTTAATTATCAAAAAACTGTCACCTATATTTATTAGAAAAATTGAAAAGAAATAGAAGATCAGTGACAAAAAAATAAGTGATAATTTAATATAGTAATTATATATATTTAATGACAAGACTGTTTAATTTGTCACAATAAGAAATTTCATAATTTTAATAATTACTATGATTTTGTAAAAATTATTATTAACATGAATTAATGATAAAAAATATGCACAAAATTGTTGCTAAATACAATTACTGACACATGTATAGTGACGATCTAGTGACAACAAATAATAATTATCACTATTTTGTGTTGTCACTAAGTTGTCACTTTACAGGAGTCACTGATTGTATTTAGCAATAATTTTTTGCACAATTTTTGTCACTAATAATTATGACAAGATACAAATTATTGTCGCTTAATATATATTATTAATGATAATTTTTAAATTATCATTTGATAGTTTGTCACTGATATTATATTTTCTTGTAGTGTTGGTCGATCATATATTGTTCAATGTATAGAAAATTTCAGATCGATGGTATACGAAATATAACCTTTTGATTTGGGCTTCCTAAGTATCATCAATATTTAAGTCTTAATACCATAAAACATAACATAAAAATAGAAATGATGTTCCGAAAGATTTCTTGCGAACCAAATTGTTGGAACACAATTTTAATTGTTAGAGATAGAACTTATTTTATAGTTAATATCTCTAACACATCCCATAATATCCAAACAATTTTTTTTTTGCACAAATAGATAATCATAATATTCGGAGTCATAACCTCAGTATTCTTTTCCATCAAACTTTACATGTGAAACTCTTTTATTCATAATTTATTGGCAATAAAATTCGAACTCGAATCTCATTTAGTTTACTTGCGATACCAAATTAAATGACAAATTTATTTAAAAAATTTAAATGATTTGAAAAAATTATTTAATATTTAATACTTTGTTATATAAAAATTGAAAAAAGAAAGAAAAATCTTTGTCCAAGTTTGAATTATTTCCAAGTCCCAACACCCACCCACGCCACCCCTGGAGGCCTCCAGAAGCAAGTCCACCGATGTATTCTGTAGCAAGGAAGGGATACCGCCTTATCTATGGACTCTTGACAAGTTGCTTTCATTCCAAATAAATCACTCATCACATTCACGGGATCATCATCTCCCCCAACCCCACCCCAGAAATCTAGGAGTAATGGATCGCCAACTAGATGATCAATTATTACATTGCAATTCTTGAATAGAGTGTTGGGACCAATAGCAACTCATAACATCAATCATTGTCAATATTAACTCAATGACATTTTCATACCCATCTTTGCGACAAAGACGCGACGTGCGACTAAAAATTCCATCTCCCTATCCTCATTATTACATCAATCCTAACTGTACAGCTATACGTGCGAACTATTAATAGCTTAAGATCCTTGATTTTGATGTGTAGGTTATCACATCACATCATTCGTAGTAGCTTGTGCAAATTAAAGGTGGTGGGATTTTCATGTCAATTCTTCCGGTTGTTCTAAGAATGATGTCAAATATAATGTATTTGGTCCAAGAAAATTAAAGAAAAGAGACAAGAGTTGCTAAGGCTCTAGTTAACAATGTTGAAACCCTGATCCTTAATGAAATTCTGTAATTAAATAGACAAGAAAAATCACCAAGAAAACAAGCAGCACAAATGGGCTGCAATATCTGAGTATGGAGATGTTTTGATAGCCTTTTCCCTCTTATGCCTTAGACTTGTAGAATTGGGGTTCTCCCATTCCTCTCTTCTTCCGGCTGGAGGAGTATCATCTATGTTTAAGTGGCAAGGCCTTCAACTTTTCAGCTGATTATGCCAATGGCTCTGGGTTTCCAGGACATTCGTTTTATTGGTTTATACAATGCAGGGTCCTATTTTGCATAGTGTTTGAATTTGTGGTTCGAGTGTTTTGTTGATAAAAAGAGAAAAATAAGGATAAATAAGTGTGTTTTGAAAATTGATAATATGTTTGGATTTGTGTTTTGAGATAATTTAAGATATTTTAAAATAAGTGGTGTAGGTTTGATGTTGGGATTTGAGAGACAAAATCACTGTTCATTGTCAAATTATATATTTTTTATATATAAGTATGTATATATAAATATTGTATGTTTAATGTTGTACTTTTTTTAGGAAAAAATCACTGTTTATTGTCAAATCATTTCTCTATTATATTGTATAAAAAGTTGAAAAATAAAAAAATACACAAATAAGGTGTAAATACACAAAACAAATATTAAATATATTTTATCTTATTTTGGAAAATACGAAAACATTAAACCAAACATAGTACTGTGTGCTAGTTTTTTTATTTCAATTTTGTTGCTTTTCAATTCACTAACCGAGATTATAACGCAGCTCATAATTTAGCTCATTGCTCAACCCAAACTCCTTTTCCCATGCTGACGTTGGATGCTTTCATTCATCTTTACTTGATTTAATATAAACTTGATTTACCCTTCAAAAATATCAAATGGGCCAAATCTAATAAACACACATGCAAACTACCTTTCACTTCTAATTGAGGGAAAAATTATAATTTTTGTCCTATAATTCAGTGATCGGTATTTTTGGTACCGCACAAATTGATTTTACAATTTAATTATATAAATTCGATGACTGAAAAATTGCATGTGACTTGCATATGACCCAATTAAATTCCAATTTCGGATCAGTAAATTAATTCATACAGCAGAAAAAATGCCAATCGCCTCTGAGTTGCAAACCTAAACGTATAATTTAATTGGATTATGTGCAAATCACATACAATTTTTCAGTCAAATCGACAAGAAATAACTAAAATTGCCAAAAGTTCTTAAAATTACAGGATTAAATTGTGAAAATTCATTCGTGCAACACAAAAAAATGCCACCCCCTTCCCTTAAGTTATAGAATTAAAATTGTATTTTCCCCCAAATGAATTGTCAAAAACAGTCTGCAGTGACAAGATGAAAAAAATCTAGTACATTCGTGTGGATGTAGTCTTTCTCAGCTAACAGCAGTACACCGTTTGATTTTTTGAGTTGGCAGGCTTTTGTTGTAGGCACATTTCTTGAAATGACATGTTTTCTTACAATTGTGCCTGATTAATTAATGCCCTTGATCCAACGATCGAAATTGTTTGCTCCTTCCCTCGCTATTGAACTTCCTTCATTTTGAGATCCAGATCAAACTTTGGAAACTAGTTCTTCATCTGGTAATAGTCCTCTCCCAAATTGTCTGATCCTTAGCAAAGTCATCCCACTGAATCAGTTCTTGAGGTGCATAGGGATGGCAACGGGTCCTGTCTAGGGCGGTTCCAAGAACTGAAACCCGACCCGCTACAAACCCAAGACACGATACGTTGAATGCGATCGTGTATGAAATTAATCTAAACCCCGTTTGATAGAGAAGGGTGTATGAATTTAGATATTGGTACTTCAAAACACCATCGCTAACTTAATGAAGGGCACTCAGGCGAATGAAAATTAAAAACTTTGGGTATCAAATATGATGACATGAAAACTTGGTACTAAATCTGTAAAAGAATATACTTTGGGTATTAAAAATAAAATTATCCACAAAACTCCATATTAAAATGTTTACTAAATTTATTTATTGAACATTTTGAAAATAACCACATAAGTATCATATTTTATGAGTTTGAAAAAATTATTTTATAAGTCTCAAATACTATATATATTTTTTCTTGCTCAACTAATTTTTTTTAATAAACTAACAAATATTTTTATTTAAATGCATTAATGTAATAGATACTATCATGATTACATCGTGATATAAATGGATTTTTCTTAAAGAATTCAATCAGCAATATATTATAATTTTGTATACCCAATTTTTGAAAAAGAAAAAAAGTATTAATATCACGTTTTGATTTTCTTTACTGAAAATAACTATAATCTTGAAAAGAAGATCTGGATAAAAACATTATAAATATTTAAAACAAATAATGTTTCTAATCAATGAAATTTTTTTTCTCAATAATTAAAAAATTCAAAAACACCAGAAAAAGGTATTTGGCCAAAATTGAATCAATTTAGTCAACGATCGTTCTGCTATATATATATAGGGTGAATAGCAATTTACCATCGTGTGATATTAAAAATGAGCAAATTACCCCCTATAAAAACAATATAGCAATTTACTCCCCCTATACTTTTAAAGACGAAGCAATTTACCTCTCGATCTAAGGAGAAAAATTGTTTCCTTTTCAAAAGCATAGGGAGATAAATTGTTGTATTTAAACACAGGGAGGTAAATTGTTATTTGTTTTTTCATTGAAAAGTAATTTGCTCATTTGTAATATCATATGAGAGTTGCTTGTATTTTTCCTTATATATATAAATGTGGTAATATATTTGGTAAATTTTTAAAAAATTAAAAAATTATAAATTAAAAATAAAAAATTAATGTTATGATCAGTCTATAAATTTCTTTAGTTTAAGTAAGGAGTTCCCTTTCAAAATCTTAACAAGTTAGTTTTAATTTTCTTTAAATTAATTATAGATCCTCCAATAGCAACATCTCATAAGCTTCGGATTTTATAATTATTCAAACATTTCAATAGTTATTTTTAAAAATAAGAGCATTTTTAACATATGATATATGAATTTATAAAATTATATAAATAAGTTTATATATTTCCAATATATAAATATAATTTTCAGCCCTTTCGAACTTTCATTTCTAGACCCGTCCTTGCAAGCAAAAGCGTTACAATTAACGATTTGTTCTCAAAAGTATCTTCTCACTTGTTAGAATATTACGGAAATCTCAATCATTTTAAATAAATGATAATAACAACAAACAAATATAAGTACATAGAAGACGAATGTCTACATATATAGTCATAAGAGATATATTTAACACAAAGCTTCAAGAAAATAAGCTCTCAAATATTTGTTTCAAACGCATTGCACGTATAAATGCTTATTTCACTTAATATAAATTTATTATAATATGAATATTAATCAATATATCAATATACAAATATACATTTTAGTTTATTGATATAATTGTGTAAATGGTCATTTATATATATATATATATATATATATATATAGGGTTAAAAGTAAAATACCTCTGTGTTAGTGATAAACAACAAATTACCCCCATGTGATAAATAAAAAAACAAATTATGCCCCTGTGATTTAAACAATGTAGCACATTGCCTCCCTGCACAAACTAAATGTTGGTGTGAAGGGAGAAAAGCGAAAATACCCCTCCTTATATATGAAAAGACAGACTGCTGAGTCAAAATTAGAGTTCCTATTGTTGAACTTTTTTTTGGAGAGAGAGGAAGAGAGGTGACTGACCACAAACCCTAAAAACAAAATCCACTCAAAATATTTGAAAATCCACTGTTGAAAATGAGGTAAAAAGATTGATTTTTGTAGCAACATGATTTGTAAGTATTCTAATAATTTTTTTTTCCATTATTTAGTTTACTGATTTTTTTATTTTCTTTGTTTTTTTTTTTGTAGAAAAGTTAAAGACATAGCAAAAGTACTTTTCAAGATTGAGGGAAAATTCATCTATTAAAAAGAAAAGGTGTTTAAACCTCTATTTCTTGAAGTTTTTTTTTTTATTTTTTTCAGACTTTTCTATTTTTTTTTTCAATGGAGGCTTTTTCTTATGGGAAAAGCTGGTGAAGCTTCAGATCTGGAAGAAAATGACGGTAGATTTTCTTTTCTTTTGTCTCGTATCCATTTATACATAAAATATATGTTAGGATTTTTTCGTCTAGTAGGGTTTTTATTCTGTATGTAATTGTATGCTTTAATATGCTTTATTCCTTTTTTAGGGGATTAGGGTTTTTGTCATGTGGTCCCAACTGTGTTGGGCGTTCGGCTATTTTCCGTCCCCCTGTTAAATTTGTCTGTTCCCTTTTCTATTCAATGTATGCATGAGTAAAATAAGGTTTTGTGGTCCTGTAATGAATAAAATAAGGTTTGTGGTACTCTAATGTAATACTGCCTTTTTTTGTTGTTGTTGGGAAGTTGTTTTGCTTCTTGTTGAAACATTATTTTTTTGTGCTTTATTTTTTTTATGTGTAGATGTTTCTGACACATGACATAAATTTTTGGTGTGGTGGGAATTTGTAAAACATTCTAAACTTAGTTATGTAGGAGGGCACAAGAAAGTATTTGAGAAAGTGGATATGGATTATCTAGGTTTAAATGAATTAGAAAAAATAAATCAATAATGGGGGGGGGGGGGGGGGGGGGGGGGGGGAGAGTCAATGCTTAAATTTTATTATAAAAATCCTACCCTACCATTAGAATGGGGCATAAGACAAATTAAAAAGGAAGGTCCTGATATTTATTTGATTGACTTATAAAATTGTCATAAAGACTTTGATGTTCCAGTAAATATTTATGTAGGGGAAGAGGATGATGAACCTCTTCAAACCATAGATAGTCCGGGTAATCCAATTGAAAAGGAGTAGGAAGAAAATATTAGATACTTGTTAGATGGAATAGACTTTGATAAATTGGATGGGAATGAGATTGGGGGTGATGGGAGGAAGGACTGTGAGGGGCAGGGGGTGGGGGGATTGAGTTTGAGGGTGATGGAGGAAGGATTATGAGGGGTAGGGTATAGAAGGTTAGGGATTGGATGGGTTTGAGTTTGAGGGTGTTGATTTTGAGGGGCAGGGGGGTGAGGCATTGGGGGTTGATGATAATTTGGTTAACAATTTAGCTAAAAATCCAAGTGAGAATTTCACTGAAATTCCATTTCAAGAAAATGTTGAAGATCCATCTGAAAATTTCACTAAAGTTCCAATAATTGACAGTGCTGAAAATCCAAGTGACAATTTGAATGAAATTCTAGTTCAAGAAAATGCTGATAATTCATGTGAAAATTTGACTGAAATTCCAATTCAAGAAAATGCTGAAAATCCAACTGAGAATTTCACTGAAATTCCGGTTCAAAAAATTCTGAAAACATGACTGAAAAAGGAAAAAGAAAGATGTATGAAATTTTTTGAATAAGTCCTCAACGAAATATGACGATTCATCTGATGAGGACTATGTGCAGAGTAGTAAGAGGAGTAATAGTAAGGCCCCTAGTGTGGTTTTAGAAGATATTGAATGTAAATATAATAATGACATTTTCTTGTCAAAAGACCCAAGTAAAAATGAATTGATGATAAAATTGAAAAGGGCGATGAAAGAAAAAAAGAACCAAAAAAATGAACAAAAAAAAGGGCTAGTGAGGATGGGAATGAAGATGATTTGATTTGGTTAGCCTGGAAGGTAGTGAAGAATCTGAAACTAAAAAGCATCATGTTTTTAAAGAATCGTCTTCAATGAAAAATTTAAATTTGGTAGTTGGGATGAAATTCCAAAATGTTGTACAGTTTAGGGTGGCTTTGAGGGACTGGTGCATAAGGAATGGGGTAGATGTTGAGTTCTTAAAAAATGAAGTTGCAAGAGTGACTGCAAAATGCAAAGTAGAGGATTGTGAATGAGGATCCATGCCTCACCAATACAGGGTGGACCTACATTTGAAATTAAAACAATGAAGGGCAAACATATATGTGCAAGAACATATGAAAATAGGTTTGCAAATACATCATATCTTGCAAAAAGAATTAAAAATGCAATAACAGATAATCCAACAATTCCTGTTCAGAAACTGAAAAATAGAATTCTCTCAAAATACAATGTGGATGTGAGTAGATTTAAGGTGATAAGGGCAAAAAGAGAAGCGTTAGAGAGAATAAGGGGGCGGTGATGCAAAGCAATATGAACTGTTGTGGGATTATTGTGAAACTGTCAGACAATGTAATCCAGGGTCTAAGCTCATACTTAAAAAATTGAAAAATTCAGATTCTCCAATTTTTGGCAGAAAGTATTTCAGTCTACATGCATTAAAAAAATGATTTATGGAAGGGTGTAGGCCAATCATATGTCTTGATGGCTGCTTTTTTAAAACAGTTTATGGGGATCAGTTGCTTGTGGCTGTGGAAAGGGATGTGATTGATAATATATTGTCAATTGCAATGGTTGTAACACAGGTAGAAAATAGGGACACCTAGGGTTGGTTTGTGGTGAGCTTTTGGATGATATAGGGGGATTGACACCAGTAAATGGTCTTTCATTTACGATAAACAGAAATGTCTTGTTGAGGCCTTAAAAACTTAGTGTCCAATGCTGAACACGAATTTTTTTTTTTGGCACATGTATGAAAATTTCAAAAGTGAAATTCAAATCTGTTGAATTGAAATATTACTTCTGGAAAGCAGCCTCAACTGCTAACAAAAGGGAACTTGAGGGTTTTATGAAAAAAATTGAAGAACTTGATCCAAAAATCAAAGTTGAAGTGGAAATAGCTTCTGAATAGCTAACAAAAATAAATCCACAACATTGAGCAAAATCACATTTTTCAGTTCAAAGCAAATGTGATATTTTGGTGAATGATTTATGTGAAAGCTTTAATAATTATATACTTGAAGCAAGGAACAAACCAATTATAAGTATGTTTGAGTGGACTACAACAAGAATGATATCTAGGTTGCAAATAAAAAGAGAGGAAATAGAAAAGTATGGAGGATCAATTTGCCCTAACATCTTAAAGAAGATAAACAAGCAACAAATGGCTGCAAGAAATTATTTTAGATGGTATAGGGGAGAGTATGAAATTGACCACTTCTTGAACAAGTATGTGGTTGACTTGGAGAAGAAAATATGCAGTTGTGGCATGTTTCAGTTAAAAGGAAACCCATGTTTTCATGCTTGTGCAACAATTGTTTCAAAAAGAGCTAGAATAAATTATTATGTGGATTATTTTCATAAGAAGTCAGTGTACTTGAAGTGTATAATCACATGATACATATTGTCCCTATGGTACAAGATTTAAAAAAAAAAAACAGTTTTCAGCCATTTAAACTTCCAAAGATTAAGAAGAAAAAAGGGTAGACCTAAGAAACTTAGAAGAAAGGGCCCTAATGAGCTGCAGTGGAAGATATCAACGATAAAAGGCTTGATACATACCTGCAGTAAATGCCTTCAAACGACCACAATAAAGGCAGTTGAAGAATGAAATACATCCAAAGTCTAAGTTTTTCAAGGTTTGTGTTAGTTTTTTAATATGTCATAATAATTTTAATCTATTATGTAATAAAATTATTTTTTTTTGCAGGCAAATGTTGTTGTTCTTAAAGAAATCCCACGTGGATCTCAACCCCCCCCCCCCATTAAAGCAATCAAGTGCAAAAATAATATCAAGCCTGTTGAATAATTTTGCTCTTTTTGTTTTGTCACAGAAACTTTTTTTTAAACTGAATTGTGATCAGAGTTTGTAGGCTACAGCAAAAGGAACAAGACAAAGCAGAAATGTAGAACAACCACTTGCACCAAGCTCTACAACCCAAGTGTGTTCTTGTTTTTAAAATTATCTCTAAACTAACCTAGGTGCAGCAATTATTTTTTACTTTCAATTTAATGCAACAACAAGTAGGCTATCAAGGCCACAGAAGTGCATCTTTATTGGGGAATATTACTTCAGCAACTTTTTCAGTATCTACAACTAGAAGAAAAAACAAGAGGCCAACTATTTCACAAGTACTGAACAAAATGAAGGAAAGACAAAAGAAAAGACAACAAGAGTAGTTTAAAATGCATCCTTCTTTTGGAAATGGCTTATTTTTTTTGGTAAATGACAGGTTCCTTTTGTAAATGTGGATTTTACTAGTTATGGCAAAACTTGTTTGTAATATGGCGCTCAATGGCCTATTCTTTTGGTAGATATGAATTTCATTCAAAACTTGTAATATGACACTGAAAACTATATCAAGTTGCAATGTGTTCTAATGGAATTCAATTTTATGTTTTTGTCAATTTTGTTTAGTGTTTGTATTCAGTTTTTTTGTACATTTTCAGCTTCTGTTTCTGGAATTTAAACTTCAGGAATCTAATTTCAGCTTAATGTTTCTAGAATCCAATTTTAGCTTATGTTTCTTTAATCCAACTTCAGCTTAATGTTGAGTGTTAGTGTCCAATTTTAGTGTTAAGTGTTTGTATTCAATTTCTGTATATTCAAAGATTAATTTGAATATTCACTTTTATTTTCTAGGAAAAAAAATGCCAAAAAGTAAAAATACTACAAATTAATACATGATACAATATATATACTACAATAAAGGTCAATACTTAAACAACAGAGTGATTTTAACAACAAAACTAACATTTAACACAAAAAGAACATTGCTAACACCAATCCAAATTGCACCCACATAAAAGCGTAGTTGGGAATCTCAAATCTAGTGATTGTATGTTCTGTCTTGATTTGCTTTTCCAAAATGAGGAGCTTGACCTTGATATTTTTCTTTTTTTTTGGAGAAAAAACCGTGAGAAACAAGTGAAAAAAGGAGGTATTGCAATAACAGATGAGCTGCTGCACTTTTATTTGATTAAGGAGGGGCATATTTGTCAAAATACAACATAAATATGGTCCCCCAGCCGCAACATTGGCCCGTGCGGCACACCTTGACCATGCAGGGGTCTAATTGCTACAATAAAAATTTTACAAGGAGGTAATTTGATATTTTTTATATCACAAGGGGGTATCATGCACATTACCCATATTACAGGGGCACTCTGCATTTTTCCATATATACATATATACTAATATTAAAAAAAAAGTTCCTACACACTCACAAAAGGTGGTAAATAATACTGCCGCACCAATTTTTTGTGAAATAAAAAATGTCCCTGTTAATATAATATATTAGTTTATATATTTTACTTTTATTCATATTATATTTTAAAATATAAAAAATTATTTATTATATATACATAAAAATAACGTGTCACACAACAGTTAGTATATATATAAAATATCTCCCGGCTAATAGGTATGTGTCCCTAGTCCCACCAAATGATTCATGCAGGGCTCTTTACAACATTTCTATTTTTTGTATGATTAAATAACACTATTTTGGTCTTTCGAGTTTTTCATATTTTCACTTATTTCACCAACTTTTTATTTTTTTTTAATTTTCTGTTTTTTTTTTTCTCTCTCCTTAGCCTCACTCCTCAACTTCCATATGCTTTTCTTTTCAATTCTTTTCGCAAGAACTTCCTATAATTCTTTTTAATATTTTTATTTAATTAATTAAAATAAAAATAGTATTAGTATTTAATTTTTAATCAATTATACACATATTTTTTATGGGACAATTGATGGATCAATTATATTTTGTTATCAGAACAATGAAAATTGTTATACTTTGACATCTAAATTTTTTTTTGTGTTAACTTACCATTTTAATTTTACGAAATTTTACACTTTTGTCATTTATAACTATTTTTTCACCAAGTTTTTTTATAAAAAAGTCACATTCAATATACATGTAATATTAAGGCTGCACGATGTTATATTTTTCACATATTCACAGCATGTGGTATTTTTATGCCAAAAAAATCAATAAAAAAATGATCGTATACGGTAAAATACAAATTTCATAAAATTAAAATAAAAAATTGTTATAAAAAAAATTAAATGCTAAAATGTAAAGATAGGTATAATTTAGATATTTTGCCCGGCAGTTGATATAAGAAATAACAGCAAGCATTCTTGTTCTCGTGGAATTCAAGGTCGTAGGTCAGCTAAAAGCAATCCCACCTTGCATGCATCTTTTGGAGGTTGCCACCTGGCCAACAACCGCCACTTATTATATATAAATTAAATCTTTTTTTTTACACAATAGAATTTATAATTTCAGTTTCGATCATCGTCACCAAAAATCAGAGCATGCATTCAAATCTATAAATCGATTCCAGAAATACTTGTAGATTACCAACAGAAAAGATAGAACCATTAATGAGTGGTCCCTTTATTACTTGGATCCCCTCTAAAAAATACGGAATTATATTTTCTCCAAGAAAATTTTAAAATTAAACTGCACCGCTTATCAAAATTCACTGTTTACGCCTGACCTCATTTCGTTACGATTTGGACGAAAAATTGGTAAAATAATATGTAAAATTTAGTTTTGCCCCTGATTTAACATCCTTATGTAATAATTTTGTACTTATAAAGGAAAAATAATAATAATGTTAACTCACTTCATATCTATATATATATATTGTATTTATCTCCTTATAAGTATAAATATTTATATATATAGGAATGTTAAATGAGGAAAATTTATGGAATTTCTTTTTGTTGATGTCTAAATTTTTCGTCCAAATCTTAACGGTAGGAGGTCTTGTATAAACAAAGAATTTTTGGAGTGGGTGTAAGTATAATTTTAGTATTTCTTTAGGAGAAAGTATAATTTTATATTTTTAGAGGGGTCTAAGTGTAATTAAGTCATTTTTTGTCATAATTATTTATCATGATTAAAAATAAAAAAATAATACTGATTAATATGATTACACAACAACTAGAAATCATCATTTTTACAGGTAAAACAAAACCATTAGTTATAACGAAAGACCAATCGGACCAACTGACGTTGTCAGTAAGAACACTTCAACAAATGTAGGAGGTGTTTGCAAAAACATAATTAATTGCTCTTTATATTCTAGTTAGGATTAAGTTAATAAAGAGTTTGGAAATACAATTTTTAACTATGCTTTATTAAGTTAAAATAAGTAAAAAGTTGTAAGTTGGTGGGCATGTGATTATAGTTGTAATTTTTAAATTACATAAAGAAATTTATAGATTAATTTGAGAAGAAAAAGAGAAAGTGGTTTGTCTCATATAGAAGAACGATGAAAGAAGTAAAGGAATTGATAAGTATATAAGGTGTTGTGGGGGGGTGTGAGTGCAACACACTCATAATTTTTAATCCCACGTAAGAAGTTTATTGGAACAATAAACCCTTTATATTAAAGTTCAAATCCAAAGTTGAGTTTGAAGTATTATGGAGACTAAGTGAACATTGGGGTGCTCCATATGTGTGTTGTCTGGCCTTTGTTTTGTGTATTAGGCTCAAGATATATCTTTTTGTAGTAGAAACATTTGCGTTTAATCGACGGTTACAAAACCAATGGTCAAGTTCCAGTCGTTTTTGATAGTTTCAAGAGCACATTCTTGCCCTGTTTAATGCTGCTGGGTGAGGAGTGTCTATAAAAGGTTGCAATTCCTTCATTCTCAACACACCAGCAACGAACACAAAAGTACACCTCTCCACTTCTCAAGCTATTTCTATTCTCTCTCGTTTCCCGAGAGCATTCGCTCTCAAATTATAGTTTTTGAGCTGAAGTTTCGGTAAAACAGATATTGAGTGTATTTTGAGATATTCATCAGTATAGTGTTGTACTGAATGAACTGTAACATTTTTATCTTGGGAGAAATAACGTTGTACCCGTAGCACTTGATACGGGACGATTAATGTCGTCAAGGCAAGTAATTCTATTGGGATTCGGTTAGGTGTGATATTATTCAGTTGAAATGTCGTCGCCAGTCATGCCCAACCGTCCGCTGTCGATAAATCCTGATTAACATTTCACCAGTTTCATTGCTGAATTACAATAGCAATTGCGAGACAGGATTTGATGAGATGGAGGAACTACAGACCTATTTATCTAGACAAGCCTACTACCATCACTGGAGCCGAACGGAGGGTCGATGAGTTGAATGGCAAGAACTCAATTCTTTGATGGGAGATTGAAGCTTTAAAGGCAGAACACGAAGTTGAAATAGAATAGCTTCAACAAGAAAATCAACAATTCCGTGATCAAATAGATGGTCTCTGAGAACACATAAACCAACTAACTGAGATGATACTAGACGAATCGGAGGAGGATCCTGAAGAGGACCCCATGAAATATCCGAATGACGATGGTGAACTGACTGATGGGCAGTGTTGTTGACTGAAAGGTATAACCTCTGCTGAGTTGTTGGTATACAACTTAGATCTTGATATTTATTGCTTCACGTATTCATTATTTTATTAAATCTGCTATATATATAGTTATATATATATATATGCTCAATGAATGTAATTAATTTTCAAATCAGTTTTATCCAGTAAATTTCAAAACAAAAAATGACATTGAGATCAAATTTCTCCGACAATTATTACAGCTTAAGACATTTTTTTTTTAAAATTAGATGAATTTCTTTAAGTTATGTCCTCCCAATAATTGCAAAATATACCCACTTACCAAGATAGTAAAATAATTTCATAAATATGTCTACATCAATTTTGTTCTACTTTTAATAATGAAAAAAATTAAATTTACATCTCTTAATATTAGGCTTAATTATACAAACATCTCCAACCCTTTCAAAAATTATAAGTACATCATTAAAGGGTATTAGTACAATATATTCAGGGAGTGTTTATGTCAAATTTCAACATTCAATAAGGAATGTACTTGCAATTACTACTACAAGTGAAATATCTTTAATTTTGCAAAAGTCAAGAAATATTTACGTAATTAGTTTTAACTTCAGACACTACCAATAAATTTATCATAAATATTTATTTTCAAACACTCACATCCTTTATTTCTTAATTTCTTTTTAAAGAAACGATTATATATACTCCCCTTGCCTATTTACACAAACCACCCGTCCATTATTTTTTGCATAATCAAAGAAACCCTCTTAGTAGCCAAAAAACAGGGGTAGTTTGTGCAACGATATTGACGTTTCTAGTAGATGTATGTACAATTATCCAAAAAATACGATTAATCTATACAGATAATATTAACATTTCTAATATGTGTATCTATAATTTTTTTAAAAATAAAACTAATTTATATAAATAAATTATAGATAAAAAAATATAGATAATATTATCTTCTCTCCTATTTTTTAAAATTAAGCACTTTCAAGGAATATAAGGTTTTACAAACACACACATCAACCATCGACTACTTGTCACCCAATTAAAAAACCTCGAAACGTGGCCATCAATGCGCCCATGCAACCTTTTCCTCGTAGCCTTTACAGCAATCTACCCGAGCAATCTGGGCAATTTTAGGCACAAATATTCCAAGCCAGAAGACATTGTCACTTGCCATAATAATGACACACCACAACTATCATGAACCCCCATATTCGGAGGAAATCAATAAAATACATTCTTCTGATATAATTTATCCTAAATTACATTAATGCCCACAAAATTACATAAATATTTTTTATTGTTATAATATTATTGACACGTGTCTTATTTAGTGGCGAGAATTTACACAGACAACTACTGATGTACGTTACATTAACATCCCTAGAATTATAACTGTAATTTTTTTATTAATTAGTAGGAGATATTTGTGTAATTTAAATATAATCTTAAAGATTGTTGATGTAATTTATCAAATAATTTGTAATTCTACATAGAATAATTAAATGTTTTTATACTTATTGAGTTATAAGTACATTAATGAAATCATCTTGAACATTCCACAATAATCAAAAGAAGAATAATTCATAATTAAATTAGAGAAAATTATTATATTGGTTGTTCCTCGTTCCATACCCTATATATTAATTTATTTATATAGATATATTTCTTTTAAAAAAAAATAAGAAAACACACACACACACACATATATATATATATAGGTAAGAGATATTTGATTGAAAATGTGGTGGGGTTGGGCGAGCTGGCTGTGACCATGCCTACTTGCTGTGCTCAACACCAGCAAATATTGCATGTGATGTTAATCGCCGACACGCAAAAGAAAACACTAACACAATGACTCTCCCACGTTAATGTAAAAAAGAAATCCACTTCTGAATCATAATTTACGATTTGTAGCACTGTAGTATTGAATTTTCAAATATTAATTATACTTTTAAATATATATATCAATACAATGAGTTATATTTATTTAAATGGTCCATATATTTTAACTCTACCATCATTTATTTTTATTTATATTCAACATTTGCTTTGATTTTTAACATATATTAATTTTTATATTTAAAATTTGTATTTTAACGTGCAAATATTATGTGTCGCACGATGGTTCATGAATATATGGATATATAAACCAAATACAACAAAAAGAATATATAGATATATATATTAACATTATCGCAAGTGAGAGGCCATACTTCACACACGTCTACACACGGCATCAACGGCACCTAGAAACACATGACCTCAACATTGACCACATAAATTGCCATAGAAAGAATATATATATATATATATATATATATATACTATTATTAAAAAGTTAATTTATCGTACTAATTTTTGAATACTCAAATTTGCAGTTTAATTTATTTTTTTGTAAAAAATATTTAATCAGAATAGTAATTATAATGTTCTTTGATAATATCGCAATTACAATTTTTTTTTCCTCTTAACCTACTACTCCACGTTTCTCTCTCACATACTAGCTACAAATTACATGTATGGAAAAAATGTTACCAACCACAACAAGGCATTTGAGAGTATATCAATCATTGTGTTTTAGGGCTAACCCTTTTAAATTTATACAAAGTAACTTCAAGTAAATCGAATAATTGAAATTCGTGTAAGCAATGTAGAAAATAATGTTGCTATCTTACACATAACTTTGAATATATCACGCAATTCTAATGTTTCATTAAGTTAGTTACCTTCCTAGTGAGGGTTATTTGTCGATCATCAATTCTGTTCACTCTGCACATTTCTACATTGTATTACCTGAAATTTTACGATCCATCCCATTTTGCATCCAAGTTATCAATAGATTCAATGGCTTCTGTATTTCTCATTACTGGTTTGCCTTCTCGAAAACCAAGAGGGCTCAATCGGTCGTTGTAAACTTTCATCATCTTTCTCTTGTACACTTGTACTTTCGTTCTCGACTTTTGTTTCATTCCTCTACCAAATTCTAATCCTCTTTTTTCAACCTAGGAGTTCAACTCTAGGTTGAATAAATTTATTTACCCAAGTTTTCTTGAATCAGAGAAGCAACTCTGTAGGAGATTTTCAGACTCGAGCAGAATCGTTTCTTGCGGTCCTTCAGAAATGATCCCAATAATTTCTCATCAATGCTAGCATGTTTTCTTTCATTTACTTTGTTTCACGGAGTTCTATCCATGCTCTAAGGTCTTCTCCCTTGCCCCAAGGTTATAGGTTCATGATATTGGTGGAGTGAGTATTAGCATACTTCTTAAGGTAACCTCTTTGAATTTGCTTTGTTATTTTATTTTTTAAATGGTAACAATATTCAATATCATAATCCCGATCTTTATGAAATTGGCAATATGTGCCAGACATTTGCCATTTTGGATTGTCCTTGATCTTTCTCGATCATTACACTATACCCTGTTGTTCGGTGTTGAGATGCAGGATGCTACATTGCAGCTGACCAATAAAAACAGCAAAGCACTCTCAGTCGAGCTAAGGAAGAAGAAAGAGTACTGTTCTGAAGTTGTGTTCTTTACTTATAAGGTTGTGCTTTTATTTACACGACTTTTAGTGTACGTTGGTTGATGTTCTATTTATTAGTTGGGTTAGTTAGTCAGTTAATTTCAGTTAGTCTTCTTCCTTTTCATTAGCCGTGTACAGTCAGTTTTTCTTTCTCTCTCTTTTCTTGTATTCTGTAGCTACTATCTCTGTTACATTTTTCTTGTGGTTCAATGGAGTTTCTTTCTTCTTTTATGCTCTTGCGACTTGTCAACATGGCATCAGAGCAGTAATCCTAATTCTATTATTTCCGAAATTCGTATTCCAATTGATCTGATTCAATTATAACAGTTGAAACACCGATTCTTTTCCAACGACAAACAAGAGTGCCATTGAACAGAGCAACATGAGCGACAATAAAGCTTCACATTTTTCAAAGAACTTCAAACTGCAAGGCAACGACCATCCAGGGATGAGTTTAGTCACCATACCACTTACAGGGAACAATTATTTCTCATGGGTGAGATCTATTAAATTTGCATTGGGAGCTAAAGAAAAATAGGGTTCAATGATAGAGCATTCCATAAGCCAACAGATGACGCCAATGCCATGGAACAATGGCAAAGAAATGACTGCATGGTGGTGTCTTGGATCCTGAATTTCATGTCGAAAGACATAGTGAAAGCCTTTCTCTATGTTGCGTCAGCGAGGGACCTGTGGCGTGAGTTGGAATCAAGATTTGGTGAGAGCAACGGTCCAATGCTCTACAAAATTCAGAGGGAGATAACGTCAATTTCACAAGGTAACATGTCTGTAGCAGTGTACTAAACTAAGCTGAAAGAGTTATGGGATGAATTAAATAGCTTAAATCCTTTACCCATATGCAGTTGTGGAACTAATAACAAGATGTTTAAAAGAATTGAATCATACTAGTTGATGCAATTCTTGATGGGTCTGAATGATATATACAACCATGTAAGGAACCAAGGGCTCTTGATGGATCCACTTTCCACTGTTGGGAAAGCCTATTCTATGGTTCTGCGAATGGAAAAACAAAGAGAAATCCACTCAGGGATCATTGCCATTGATAGAGAGGGAATTATGGTTGTTCAGCTGGGAAATGAAAAGAAATTTAGCTGGTAAAGGATTTCAGAAAAGGAAGCCTCATGGACAAAAGACTCTTGCATTGTGAACAATGCAAGAAGAATGGGAATTCAAAGGATACATGCTTTGAGTTGAACGGATTCCTAGAATGGTATAAGAATCTCACAGAACAGAAAAAGAAGAATAGTAGGATGCCCAACTTGAAGGCTCTAAGTGCAGAAATTGAAAGAAATAACAACTCACTAAGTACCCTTTCAAGCCTGATTAGAACAGAGATCCCAAAAGCACTCCAGAGACCAGACATCAACTAGGAATACTCTAATTTTCAGACATCGAGGAATTTGGAGTTATGACTTCGTATCTTATGCCTGTTCAATGAAGTGCACTAACCCCTGGATAATCGACTCTGGAGCATCAGCTCACATATGTACTAATGCTGCAATTTTTACTTATTAGAGCAACTTAAAAAGGAATCATCCATAAGGCTTCCTAATGGACCACTACAAAAGGTTAAACTAGCTGGTAACATACATATGTCTGAGGATATTACACTTAAAGAGGTGTTATATGTCCCATCATTCAAATATAACCTCTTATCAGTTTATCAACTCTGCAATGAAAATCATGTAAATGTGATCTTCACACACAAGAATTGCATTGTGCATGACCCTCAGACTGACAAAGTGATTGCAATGGATAAACAAGAAGAGAAATTGTATGTTATAAATTAAGAGATAGACCTCGAGAAAGAGAATAAAAGCACAAACCTAGCAAATATAGCAGAGGAATGCGATTAAGAAAAAAGAGTTGTATCCAAAGCGAGAAATATGGAAAATAGAGATTTGTGGCACTGCAGGTTAGGACATGCTGGGGTGGATGTAATGAAACATTGACATCTTTGTAGTAAAGAGAAAACTGATCAATTGAGTTGTGAAATATTCCTTTTGTTCATAGTGAATCTAAAACCAAATTACCATTTGAATTTGTGCATGTGGATGTTTGGGGGCCGTACAGAACGTATTCAATTTCACATTGCAGTGTTATGAGTACCATTGTGGATGATTTCACTAGAGCTACCTGGTCTTACATGATGATGCATAAAGCACAAACACAACAAAAACTGGAAAGCTTTTATAACATTATTCTTACTTAGTTTAATAAGAAAATCAAACAAATAAGAACTTGTGCATCAAAGGAACAGAATTTGTTAATAAACAATGCCAAAATTTCTTTCAAAATATAGGAATAATACATCAAAGGACTTGTGCATACACCCTTTAACAAAATGGAAGAGTAGAGAGAGAACATCAACATTTACTACAAGTGGCTAGGTCTTTGATGTTTCAAGCAAATATGCCTTCAAAGTTCTGGACTGAAGCCCTATCAGTTGCCACATACATAATGAATAGGTTACCTACACACACCTTAAATTGGAAAGCACCCTATGAGCTCTTATATAAACGAACTCCTAGCTATAACCACATTAAAGTCTTTGGACGCATGTGTTTTGCTACAAATGTTTTACCCTCTAAAGGAAAGTTTGAGACAAGGGCCATCAAATGTGTATTCTTAGGATATACACATGGACAAAAGGACTATAAAGTGATGGACTTAGAAAATGAAAAGGTATGCCACTAGGGATGTTATTTTTCATGAAAAATCATTCCCTTTTGTTAATAACTCCGATCAGAAACTTATCTGCCCACTGCCAAATATACTTCAAGAGGAAGACTTTGAACAAACTGAAACTGAAACCTACAAAGTGACTAGTGAGGAAGTTACCTCAAAAGCATACACTGAACATAGAAGAACCTGGATGAAAGATTATGTATGCAATTACTATGAAAATATGAAAATACCTATTGATATATGTCTAACTTATGAATATAGATGCTTTGTGGAAAGTCTATCTTGTTTACAGGAACCCAAAAATTACTTAGAAGCTCGAGAGAGGCTAGAATGGAGGCAGGCTATAGAGCAAGAAATAAGTGAACTGGAAAAAAACAAGACTTGGGAAATTACAACTCTACCTCATGAAAAGAATACTGTTGGATGCAGACGGATATATAAAATCATACTTAAGCCTGATGCCACATTAGAAAGTTGCAGGCAAGGCTAGTAGCAAAGGGGTATAGCCAAGCTAAAGGAGAAGATTACAATGACTTTTTTGCACCTGTGGCAAAAGCAATTACTGTAAGAACTTTCTTGGCTATTGCTGCAGGTAGAGTTTGGCCTTCACACCACCTTGATGTGAATAATGCATTCTTGCATGGAACATTGGAGGAAGATATCTACATGGAGGCACCAAAAGGCTATCAAGTCCCAACAGGTAAACTCTGCAAATTAAACAAGTCTTTGTATGGGCTAAAGGAAGCTTCAAGGCAATGAAATCAAGAGTTCACTGATAAAGTCACTGAATATGGGTTCACAAAATCAACGCATGACCATTGTCTGCTTGTTAAGGGAAAAGGTTCTCACTTAATAGCTTTCTTGGTATATGTGGATGACATCCTTGTCACTACTGCTAATGATGAACTTATTGCTGAGATTAAAACCTACTTGAATGATTTATTCACCATAAAAGACTTAGTAGCAGTTAGGTAATTTTGGGACTTGAATTGGCACGTTCAGACTAAGGCATTGCTGTAACTCAAAACAAGTATGCCATTGACATTATAAGGGATGTTGGACTTGAGAAAGGTGAAGCCACTACTTCACTTTACCTGTAGGTTGCAAGTTTACAATAGAGGCAGAGGCTCCATTACATGATCCTTCAAGGTATAGAAGGTTAATTGGTAGGCTATTATACTTAAGCTTCACAAGGCCTGACATATGCCATTCTAGACAACAGCTTAGCCAACATATGCAGCACCCTTACCAACAACACTGGGATGCTACAATACATCTAGTGAGATGCTTGAAGGGGATACCTTCAACAGGTTTTTTCTATCCCTTTAATACTGATTTTCATCTCAAAGCTTATTGTGATGTAGATTGGAGGACATGTCAGACCACAAGGAAGCCCTTAATAAAGTATTGTGTGTTTTTGGGAAATGCTGAATTATCCTAGAAAACTAAAAAGCAAACTATCGTTGCAAAATCTTCAGCAGAGGCTGAATATAGGAGTATGTCAACCACAACTTGTAACATAACATGGATCATGTACTTTCTACATGATTTAGGAGCTTCAGTAAACACACCACTGTCTTCTTTTGTGACAGTAAAGTTGCCTTATATATAACTGCAAATCTAGTTTTCCACGAGATAACTAAGTACTTAGAGATTGATTGCCACGTTGTGAGGAACAAGTACAAGGAATGTGTTATTCAATCATATTACAATGTATCCAAGCAACAGATTGCTAATATCTTCACTAAACTGTTAGGAGGTACTTCCTTTCTGCTTCTACGTTCCAAGTCAGGCTTGGTTTCTTTATTACTAAGTCCAACTTGCAAAGGGGTGTTGAGATGCAGGATGTTGACATTGCAGCTCAGCAATAGAAAGAGCAGAGCACTCTCAGTCAGGCTAAGGAGAAGAAAGAGTACTGTTCTGAAGTTGTGTTCTTTACTTATAAAGTCGTGTTTTTGTTTACATGAATTTTAGTGTGTGTTGGTTGATATCTATTTATTAGTTGGGTTAGTTAGTCAGTTCATGTTAGCTAGTCTTCTTCTTTTTATTTAGTCGTGTACAGTCAGTTTTTCTTTCTCTCTCTTTTCTTGTATTCTGCAGCTACCATTGTTGTAACATTTTTCTTGTGGTTCAATGGAGTTTCTTTATTCTTTTATGTTCTTGCGACTTGTCAACATTCGGATATATTAAGACTTCGACTTGTGGGGTTTTCAATGGCATGTATCACGTAAATCCACTTGAGGGCATGTATCAGCATCCTTCTAGGGATCAACTTTTTCTTCTTCTATATTGTTTCACTTGTTTGGGCTTGGAGCTTCCTTGATTAGTATATACGTCTAGTAACTTTTCAAAATTTCTCTAGTTATTTAGAGGCTTTCCTAGAATTAACTCTAGGGACTTCCATTTTCACAAATTCTAACATAGGGTATTTTTAATACTACCTCCTAGAATCATTGCACATAATTTCTAAAACCCTACTGCTCATGCTCTACTATTGCATGAGAAGAGATACAGTATCTTGGGGTACCTCTTGTTGATGGAAAAGTGATTTAAGAATCATCAAGACATTGTTCAAAATTCTCTATAGAATTACGGCAATTGATTGAACAAAGCCACAGCTTTCCCCGCAAATATGGTGCGGAAGATCTTACATTATGCAACATCACTCAAGTCTAGCAAATTAACTTTTTCCAAAAATTTGTCTAGGTGGTCCTGGAAATCTCCTGTGCCATTATATTCACTCGAGTGTGGGTTATGTTCACCTTGGAGAAGTGATTTCATCAAAATCCTCAGGGAGAAGAACTTCTCCTTGGCATTGCTATATCTAAAGGTGGGTTCCTGGGCTGTCATTTCCCTCCTATTAGTCGCGGGGAATTCCTCCTATAATTTACATTTCTTAATTGCTCGTCCTTCTTGTATTCTCTGTCTCTCGCCCACGGAAGCCATTAGGGGAGACTCTTTACTATTGATATCATCTTCTTCTATTGATATGTTGTGAGGACCATCTTCAACCTTGGCTAGGGGAACAAGGGGGAGAAGGCTCCCGAGGATGATTAGCTAAAACCTAGTCTATCGGGTCTCTGCTTCTTGGGCAGTGACATCCTCCGTCACCTTTCGGGATGCTTGTTAAGTAATCTAGACCATAAGGGCGGGTGGCGAGGAGCCGCTCCAAAGGTTGGCCCTTCCTCAATCCTAATTAAGTTAGATGAAGATCCATATTTATGTTTTTCAATTAAGGGAGTACCCTTCAAAGATGATTCTCTTCACGATCATCTCTGTCATTCATCACTAATTCTCTAGCCTTACATAGCGTTTGCACTCTCAATACTTTAACCGCTTCCCATAGATAGCGGCAAATTAATATTTCACAAAACAAATAACTTTACATATTGATAATAAGAGGTAAGATTTCAGTTCTAAGTATGAGGAAAAGGTCTATAATGATATAAGTCTTTTTTTTTGCTCCAATTTCCACTTTCTCTGAAATGAGCCAAGGAGGGCATTGAAGGAAGTGGATCGGTCAAGGAAGCATGGCAGAAGTGCGAAAAATCTAAAATTAACGAAATTAAATCGAAGTTAAACCTTATCAAGGGTTGTACCCTTGATCTTTCCCCGATTTCGGTGTACTAATAATAAAAATAATCCAAGAACACCAAAAAGACCGACATGAACATGTATTTAAATAAGAACCTCACCCTCATAGTTTTCTTCGATTAGCTTCTTGCGTTGTTTCAATTCTCCATTTCGGATCTATTCACAGTTAGATCTCAATGAAGAGACACTCTAAATCGTTCACACCACTTCTAGAGATCGTCTTCTCCTCGTGCTAG
>NC_026158.1:3332174-3367085 GCF_000512975.1 Sesamum indicum
GATCAATAGGACATTATTGAATTAACGGATTGATCTTTCTTATTCTTACTTTGATTCTATATCAAGAAGATAAATAGAGTCCTTCGAGAGGTTTTTGGTTGTGTGTGTGTGAGAGAGAGATGGCTGAAAATTTTCTCTTCCAAAGGGAAAAACGTGTATATGGTGGTGGTTAGAATAAAACATGTATATCGAAGACCTAGCTAGGGGTTTGCAAACTATGGTAGGAAGTATATTTTATCCCCAACCACTTCACTTAGAATGATTTTGACTTTACATTCGCTATCCCCATACCCGACCCCTGTATGTACAGGCCTTTGTAGACCACCACCAAATCAAGAGGGTTTTGATAGATACTGGAAAATGAAATGGAATATTTGCACATTGAGTACAGATAAGCAGTTTTCTTTTTACCCTTCCATACCATATGGCTTGTATACACTTGATCTCATCCTATCCTCAACCTACAACCATATGGCTGAATTCTTGGACTTATTTTAAGCCAAAACTCATCCAAGACCCCGAAAAAGAAGTCATCTTCCCTTTCGGCCTAAACTAGGTCAAATTGGATCGTGGGTTTGGTTTAAATGGACTAGGCCTTGATTAAACGAATCAAGCCAAGGTCCAAATGACTTAAGTTAAATCCAACTTAATTCTAAACCCATTTAATAAATTCATGTCTCTTAATTCAAATAAAAGACTCAAGTTATAAATTTATAAACAACTTAAGTTAAATCCAACTTAATTTATAAATTAAATTGAGCCCAATTAAGTTAATTCAATTAACTTAAAAGGCCAAACCAAAAATTAATTAATCCAAATTACTTAATATTTGGGAAAATCCAACTCAGAGAATTTTTTTTACAAATGATCCAATTATTTAAGTTCTCCAAGAAATTAATTTAATTCAATTAAATTAATTCATTTCTTTCAAAATTAATTCTAAATTAATTTCATCATATTCTAGTGATAGGTGTTAGACTCTTTATGTTCACCCTCAGCTAGACTTGGACATGTGTGACCAACACAATTAATTAAATCTAATCTAATTAATTACTTTTTATCGTCCCATAACCAGAAATAGCCCATTACCATGGGTAGCAGTCTAACAATAGTCCATAGCACTAGAGACTAGGTGAATTGTGGCGTGAACATTTTGACTCTGGATTTATATGAGTACAGTCCTACTGTCAACCGTCTCCCAGCCTTAATTTAGGGCATGAAATTGGGCATCGATTTCTAGCCTTGACTATTCAGCTATGCTTGATACTCGAGATAAATTTACTCTATTAATACTATTTAGGAACTCTATTCCTGATCAATCAATTGCTTTGACCAAAACCTTTGAGAGTCTAAACCATCTCGAAGTACATAGGAGATCCCACTGTCACATTTTGACAACTGTACTGGATAAGGCTTATAATGACCATACCTCACAATACAGCCACCACTCGTCATATTCAAGATACAGTTTTCGTATCTACGCGACTCCCATGAATCCTACTTGAGGAATAATCTCATACTAACGGAATCGGGAATCTCAATCATATCGACCAACCTTTAAGAGGCTTTTATATGACGATACCCGCGAGTCAGTTCAGTCAGTCGACTACCTTGCCAACTAACCCACTAAAAATACACAGACAACCTATGTCTGTTGCCCACAAAACACGACTGCAGTACTTAGTGCAAGTCTATATAGGACCCTTAATGTTCTATCTCAAGCTTCTCGACTTGGAACATTTTAGACTGACCCTCAGGACTTGGTTTCATAGCTATCAAATCCAAGCGCAGCCTAACTCTACGGGTTTAACCTTTCGGCTGTGAGTATTTCATTGTGATATTGCAACCCCGTTCAACATTAATGATAAGCAAAACGAAACACACTGCCAACTTGATAAATTCTTACAATATTCGTCAATTCAAAATCATTAAATAAATATCAACGAATGAAAAACAACTAATCCAATTAATTTTTTATCACCCATTCCAACAGGCATTTTATAGTATTTTGTAATAATGCCCAAATTTTATTAATCATGACTATATTAATGGTTTCAAGAAGGGCATTTGAGTTACTATTCCTTAAAGCCCTCCTATCAATATATACTCCTTTTGATGGAGCCTTTTTATTAATATTAATGTCGAAAATCACGCCTCCTCATTATTGTTAATGACGTGACTTTTGCTCTTCTATTAATGTTGATGACGTAATTATTATAAAACAAATCTTACCATATCAATTTTTTTTTCCAAATTCAAATCATTCCATTCAAGTGTAATTTTAACGAAATCTCTTGGTTATTTTGATGTAGAAAAAAGAGGATTCCTCCTCTTTTCCCCTCAATTAGCAATTATGGATGATAAAGTGTAAACCAAATATAGAAATAATACTAATAATTATAATAATCTTCTTTTTCAAGTGATTGAGATGCTCACGTTTATGTCATATTTAATACTGCACACCTTTCTCTTTCACTATCATTATTAAAAAAGCAACTTTCGGTTCTATAAAATATATCTAATTTGAATCATATATTTATATGTCAAATACAATTTAAGTAAATCACAAACAACCAACTGAAATATATAATTTATATACTATAATTGCCGATTTATGATTCAAAGTTTTATGTTTTATTAAATCTTCATTATTATTAATTCAGACCAAACTTGAAATTTCGGCCGATTTCAATCTTAATATGCCAATTTTTTTGAATTGCAAGACCTAATTAGCAAATTAAATTCCAACAGCATACATTTGCCACCTTTTGTAGTTACGTACAGAATCAAAATTGCAATTATATATATGTATATATATTTGTAGTGAAATTTTGATTGTCACTATAAAAAATATAAAATTTAATTATGATTAATTGTCACGGTTAAAATGAAAATAATTATAGTAAATAGTCATTAACTACGACCATTCAACATCTATTACTTGTAGTTTTTGTTATGGTGGCTAAAATATTTGTCATGGCTAAAATATTTGTCATGGCTAAAAGCCACGGCGAATACTTTTGCCATGACTAAGAGCCCGGCAAATACTTTGACATGATGAATAGGGTATATTTTTGCATTTATTTTATTGAACCATAATTAATAATAATCATTTGCCACTGCTTTTAGTTCATATAAATTAAAAACATAAGAAATAATTAATCTTTTCCGAATTTGTATAAATCTCAAATTTCACTATACATATACATAATAGATGAGGAACAATTAGACAATTAAATTTAAAATTTAAAAAACTTAGGAACTCAATTAATATATAAAATCGTGAAACTACCCTAACCTTGAATGATAATACAGGAAAATAAATATATACAATAAAAAACCACAAAATATTAGCAAAACTAGGAACACCCTAACTGAAAGTCAATGAATTATTGCAGTCAGTTAAAATTACATGAAATCATCCAAAACAAAATCGTACATGTGGCATCTCTGTACAAGGCATTCAAGGAAATAAACCACGCTGATGCCAAAATGTCATAACTATTTTTAATACGAAATTTCTGTTCTTACAATATCTATATATATCTATATATATATATATATATATAATGTGCATAATTTAATAGTCATCTTATTTACGTCGCTTTGTAGGATATGCTTTCAAATAGAATAAATGCAAGTAATTCTACTATAATATTACAAATGAGCAAATTATCCTTTTATAAGAAAAAAAAAAGAGCAATTTATCCTCTTGTATTTTTCAAAATACAGCAATTTAAATTGTTTTATTTTAAAAAAAAGCACAAGGGAGCAAAATAATATTTTTTTTATAGAGGGGTAATTTGCTTATTTGTAATATCACCAAGGGGTAAATTGCATTAAGCTCGCTTTCAAATAGTATACGTACATTTAGATTTCTCTTGACATAAGACTAATTATAAAGTAGAAAAATCTTAAGAACCACACTGGAAAGGCTTCGGTATAGCCCTGCTATGCCTAAACTAAACGGATCATAGAGGAGAACGCTTAAGCTCATAAGAAATATTAGGATAGCAAAAGTGGATTTAGGGAACAAAGAGCTGATACTTATAAATTTTCCTAATTATATTATTTCACATGAACTACATATCTAAAAGTAATTTATTGGTGATCATAAATTCGGATCAAACCAAAGCCAGATTTAAACGACTCGAATATAAATAAAAGAAAAAAAAAACTGATAGTAGCCTATTTCATAATTTGAGACGGGGCTAAGGATATTTAGTTTGTATACGACTTTTAAAAAATTATCCCACATCAATATATATATATATATATATGGAGAGAGAAAGAGAGAGAGAGAGAGAGAATTATTGATTGAAAGTGAAGGAGGATTGGAGGTGGGGGATGAGAAAATAGACCTCTGACACATGGGCTCTCATATCATTGTCAATCATAATCACTAGCATATATTCTTTGATTCGTAAGTCAATTATCATTCTACACAAATCGCAACTCGATGGTTACATGAACCTAAATTGCTACGGGAATTTGAGGTGATGGCCTACACCAAAATGCAGCATTTATTGCTAATTTATGTTGGTTCAACCCGCAAGAACCAGTCATTTTCAATTAAATAGTTCTTGAATTATTATTTGTTTTATCATATATTTCACATTAATTACATACGAAAAATGAAGCAGTTTATGAATTTTAATGCCTATTCTCCTTAGCTAGACGTATTTTTAAGATAAAACTATAAGACTCATAGGAAGTGAAATAAATAATACATCGAGCAACGAGGCACTTATTATGTTGTACGCTACATCAATGCGGTAGTTGTATTAAGAATCTATAAGTACACATATAAGCGACTCAATTTTGAATTTTATAAATATGTTATAATATTTTTCTGGGGTGTAGCTTAAATTTTGCAAATGATAGCGGATGTTTGTGTATTTTAATCTAATTTTAAGATGTGTCAATGTAATTTATCCTAAATTTATGGTGATCGGAGTCGAAATCAATCAAAATTTATATATATATATATATATATATATATATACTATTATAAAATAAAACCCTCTTCTCATACTAATTTTTGAATACTCAAATTTACCCCTTAATTCATGTTTTGCTTTCACCCACTGCTCCATATTTATCTCACCCATTCTCCATTTTTTTTCCTCACAAACTTTCATATATTTAATAAACCCACAATTACAATTATTTTTTCTCTCTCACCTTACGCTATTTTTTCTTCTTACATACTTCTTTCTTTTTTCTCAACACACACTACATTTGTGTCGTTTCAATTGATGCTATATATGTATTAAAATTAATCAAACTACATAATTTAAATACATTGATTAATGTATATTAATTTCTGAGTAAACCATATTGATAATTTTTTAAGTTACGCCAGTTTAAACAAATACCCCCTATCTTTTACAAAATTACAATTACACCCCATGAAAAGTGTTAGTGTGGGTTCTGCATCTGAATACGACTATAATCTACGGGGTATAGCTGTAATTTCACAAAATATTTATAAAATTACAACTACACCCCCTGAAAAGTGTTAGTGTGAGTTCTGCATCTGAATACGACTATAACCTATTGGGTATACCTGTAATTTCGCAAAAAGAGAGTATTCGTTTATTTTGCCCTAATCTGAGCGAGTGTTAATGTTATTTACCCTATTATTTTTATTGTAATTTTTTTTTATTTACGCATTACGTGTACCTGGACTGCTGTATATATATATATATATATATATATATATTCATTTAGGTGAAAATATAAAGAAAAATTTGATCCATTTATATAGATAATGCTGACACTATTATTTTGAAGCCGTCAGATATTTACAAAATCTTTGATGTAATCACATAGTTAAGATATTTTTTTCTGTTACAGGTCAAGTATGGTTGTGAAAAAGCGATTAATGATCCCTTTTTTTCTTTTCTTTTTTTTCCCTTTTTCTTGAATCATTAAGCTTTACTATTTTTGTGATAGAGAGGAAGTTATAAAAATTGAGATATAATTAAATAATTCGTCACCATTTTTCAGAGAGTTCAATTTTGAGGAAAAGAAAATGTAATCTGTTTTTAAATGAATTCCACCAACCAAAATCTGCAGCCATTTTAAAAACAAAAAAGACTTCAATGTTTTGATCATATGATGTGCGACTAAAAATATTTGTTATGGTTTATAATTATAAAAAAATTAGTTTCAGTGAATGATAATTTAAGTTTTTGCGTTTGGTTTTATTAACTATGGTTAATAATATTTATTACCACGATTTTAGTGGATAGTAAATAAAATTGTGGTTATTTTAGTAATTTTGCATACTACTTTAGAAAATCATGGAGTCGACCGAAAATACGCTAACATACTAAAAATGACATGTTAAAATATTATGTCCGAACAAAAATTACAAAAAAAAATAAATATGAAAATTTGACAAAATATGCTGAAAAATAGAAAAAATTAAAAGAAATGTCTGAAAGTTGGTGTAAATATTACGTATACTTATAATTTTAGAAAAAAGGAAAAGAAAATTAACCTCCCCCCACCACCATACCTTCGCTTCATTAGTACAATGTGAATTTTTTGAGGCTATTTTTATGTGCCTCTACAACTATGAAAATTGTCTTCAATAAATATATACGCAATTTTCATATTTATAAAGGCACATAAAATAGTCTAAAAAAATTCATATTGTACTAGTGTTTCCTCCCTTCCCAGCCTGCTGCTGCCGCCGCCAACCCTCCTCCCCACCCCTCTGGCTTCTTCGCCCCCCTCCCCCCCAGTCCGTTGCCGCCACCGCCAACCCTCTTCCTCACCACCCTAGCGTCCCCGACAGAGGGGGGCAACCGTTGCTCTCGCGTCGCCTAAAGGCGGTCGCCCCCAAAGATGGAGGGTGATGGAGAGGCCGTCGCCCAGATCTGGGCGACACAATCTCCTGGGGATGAGGAGGGTGCGGCGCCCTAGCCTTCACCCAATTTTAAAAAAAATGAAAACATAATAATATTTTGATTAATTTAACTAAGGAGTAATTAAAAATTAAGTTTTTTTATTGAAAGTTAAAAAATATTTAAAAATTTTAAGAAAAGTGATTTACTTTTTTAAATTTATAAAATAATATTAAAAAGTATTTAGTATTATTATAGTAAATAATATGATTTATTAAAACATATTTTGCCAATGCATGTGTCATAACACGTGGACGTATAGGTGGATAAATTGCCGAATAAATCAACAACTATCTACTACGTGTGCAATTTTCAACTTAAATTCAAAATGGTTCCCGAAAATTTAATACAAAACCCTAAATCGGACTTGATTTCATTTTTTTTTAAACATACATGAATAATATTTACAATAATAAAAGAAATAGAGATAAAATTAAAAGACCAAAAAAAGAATTATATATGTATATATATATGGGGTACCAATTAAAAGAAGGGAAATTCTCATCCCATATCCATAAATGAAGGTTTGTGAATGCGTCACGCCCATGCTGCAAAGACCAGCAGCAGCTTTGTGTTGTTGTAGGAACATACGACTCTCTAACCGAATCATTAATTTCAAACGGTGTTGGCCCCTAATGTTATGTTTGAATTTTGACTTTTAAATGACGAACTATCAGAATAAAATATAAAATTATGTTATTTCATTTAAGATAAGTACTCTTTATACATTGACTAGTCGTCTCTGTATGCATATAATAAATAATATTTTATGTTTTAATATATATTATGAATAAGAAAAAATATATATAAACCAACACATCGTATTTCTAAAATATATATATATAATATTTTATGTTCTAAAAATAGGGCTTGAACTCATGATCTCGAATTTGTTCGTGAAACTTCAATTTTGATTTTAATCACTAAATTAAGACATCATTGATAAGTACAATGCACTAATTACACATCTAATTTTAATTAAAAAAAAAAAAACAAAGAACAAAGGAAAAAAGACCTAATTCAAACCAGAATTTGCCCATCTACATACATGATTACTACCTCTACCCTCTAATAATAGACTGATCATCATAGACTAACATAATCCAACGTTTCATAATTCCTACCTTCCATAGATAGAAATCGGGTTAGGAAATCCGGGAATTGGCCACTCCGGGAATAGTTTGGCCACAGCTGTTGCATCTCTTTGAGACATTGGAAAAGAGTACTATCATCAAGTGTCGAATCAGAGGGCGTTGAATTTGGAATATTTAATGTATATTGCTGGGGGTGCATTGCATCTGAACTACCATACGCAAACATCATGTGCGTTTTGAGATTTTTGACATATGTCAAGTAAAAGTGAACCCAAACACACCACTCCACTGCTCATCATCTTGGATCATGTTTCGCCCTCTATTGCATCACTGTGAGGGTTGTCTCTATCTTCCATCATATTTCACATCAATCCCTAAAGATGATTGTGGATTTGATCAGATGAGTGTATGTGATACGTACAGATATTTAGGGGATGTTTGGCTAAATTATAATAATAATAAAAATGAGTTATGAGTTTGTTTGGAATACTAGAAAAAATATTATTTTTGGTAATAATTAATTATTATACTGTGAAAAATATTAATTAATTACGTACGGTTATGGAGCGGCTATACACTGTTATTTCTATAAGCGAAATTAAAATATTAGCAACAGTTAAAAGCCGTAGCAAATGTTTTTGGTTGCAATTGAAATAGTGGGCGAATATTCGTTAATTGTGGTAAGAAGTTTATTTTTTTATATCACTTTCGTTGGAGTGTGGTGGATATTATTATATAATGGTTTTTAAACTATGGTCATTATAATATTGAAAATAATTAAATTTTTTGTAATGATGTTTTATAAGGGTTTTTTAGGGTTTGTAAGATATTATTTCTTATTTTAAAAGCTTATAAGCTCATCCAAACATTCTCTAAGTTAGAAGGTCTTATACGTACGATCATCTGCTTTATTAGAAATTTATAAGATGTTCGATTTTATAAAAAAAAATCTTAAAAATATTTGAAGATTTTAAAACACTTATAAACATGACAAATATTTTAAATATGTATTATAATCTTTTTATCATCTTATAAAAATATTTTAAAAAAATTTATGAACTCGTCGACTAAAACACCTCTTGATTGATAATATAGCAATAGAAAATACAACTAATAGAAGGATTTTACATTTCTTATGTAATAAATTAATGTGTGTATCGATCACATATATTATCAACAGTTTTACATGTAATTAATTTGATACCACAACAAATTCAAATCAAAATATCCATAAATTCACAAATGGTTAAGTCTGTATGTGGGAGAAAGCTAAGATTCTGCAGAATTCTGGATGGCATCAACCTTCTTTATCACTGGAGAGCAAGAATGACTAGATAAAAGGGTCCTCGAGCTAGAGGTTTCATTTTTCTCCGGGATATTCCCTTAATCTCCAAGTATGTGATTTCTCCGAGTATTCTTGTCTTGATTTTATTATTTATGAGATAATTATTGATAGATTTGAAAATTTGATTTAGTATTAATTGTTCTATTGCTATCGATGAGTTCAATAATCCGTAATTGTCGTGAATAATTGACACGAGTAACAAGTAAATTAATTACGTGTTTTGCATGATTTATTTATAGGTCGGACAAGAAAACTAGATTAGATATATAATTGTAAACTGTCTCAGTTATTTGATTCAGTTTTAACTATTTTCACATATACAAATGTTATCATAAACTTGATATGGAATGCTATCATGCTTAGGCAATAAGATAAAAGATTTTGATTTAGGTGCTTCAGTCAAATTAAATATAATTAGAAAACAAAAATTTACTATGGCTATTCTAATAGATTTAAAAATTAAATGCTTGAGTATGAAATCGATCATTTGTGGGCGATGATCAATGTGATAATTGTGTGATACACTCCCTTAGATCATCTCTCTTGATTTTCTTTGAGATATTTGTTCTGGTTTTCGCTTTAGTTTAAATGAGTTAGTTATTTTCAACGCCTTCGAGATTGAGAAATTAACACTTTCTAGTACTGCTAAAGTTGAGAACTAGTAATTAATTTTGACGGCTTCGACAACCGAATATTTAGGAGCTTGTAGCCCTTCTAAAAAACAACGCAGAACAAGAGATGGATACAGTTTGAAAGCATATGGAAAGGCGGCAGGCGAAGGTATAGTGCCTTAGCTCCGTGGTTTGACGATGGAACTTCAAACAGCTATAACTTCGGATTCGAGAAGAGTTACGGAGTGGTTTACCTATCATTTCTATCATCTTTTCGAGGAAAGTCCAACCCTCACCACTACTATCATGTGAGGCCACCGATCGTCATGAAATTGCGTTGTTTGACCACTATCTCGGCATTTCTTTAGAATTTTTTTTTTCAGCTGATTTTAGTTAATTTTCATATTTTCTATAGTTGTAATTTGGGTCTAGTAATTTTTCAGATTATCGCCAGGATGTTAGGCTGTTTTTTGGCTGAATTTCATGGACTTTTGAGATCATTCAAAATTTAACCCATTCCAAGCATGTTTTACCTACATTATGAAATCCTTTTAAATAGTTGTAAACTCGATCTATTATGCGAGTCATTCAATAATAAAATATTTTTATTTTGAATTCCAGTTCTCAAAATATTGGAGACATGTTCTTCTTTATTCTTCAATTTCTATTGCTTCGCTCCATCAGAAAAGTAAGGAGATTTAACATATTTTTAAATCTGAACAACTCCTCCAAGTCATAGAAATTTGTCATTACTAACCTTTTATAAGCTCCATCATCTTATTTATCCAAATACTTCAGGAACTTAAGTTTAAACTAAGATCTGACATTTTATAAAATATATGAGCTTATAATTATTTTTCAAAAATAATCTTAGCCAAACACCCTTTTGTTGATGAAACTGAGACCCCAAATCTATAAGACTATGTGTTCAAATCTCCAAAATGTATAAATATTCTTCTATTTTAATAATAGTTATGGGTTTACTTTCACAATAATTAATAAATTTGACATTAATTATGGATATGCCGATAACTATAATCCTTAATAATGACTGACATTTAAAACATAATTATAATAGAATTACTAGGAAAAGAAAAAACAATTATTGCTCTGTCTAGTCAGCCCTTTCTAATGGATAAAATATATAAAATAATTTGACTATTAAAATAAATTATTATATAGTTTTAATATTTTCATGGTAACTTTGCTTTGCTTTTTAAGGGGTCTGCAAATATCCAATTGATGGGCTTCGACAGGGAAAGGAAATGAGTACAGAACTTTTGAGTTAAACTGTTAAGAGTTTTAAATGTGCATCCACCTTTTCTCATTTATTTCTAGTCTTTACGTGAAAACAGTGTAACATTTGTCTGGTGATTCGACAGCAATATCAAGTGTAATAATAATCAAATAATTCTATAGACGACTTTCTTGGAATTTGGAAATATAATGAAATAACTAATATTTTTTTCTTAAAAAAAAGCCTAAATAGTCATTCTAATAAAGTATTATGTTATAAATTCTCTCTCACCATTTAAGTTTCACAAATAAAATATAATATAAGTTAGAGATAATGACACTCTCCTCTCTTGAATGAAAATTGATATTTACCCTTAAATAATTTATTACTAACTTATTGCAGGTCAAATACTTCTTTTACTAAATTACTATTACAACAGTGAAAATATGTTTCCTTACATGTTGGCATAAAAAATGTATAAGAAAAATTTATTTAACCTATAATAAAGCATGTAATAAGTCAATCGAGAGTAAATATAATTTTGTTCGATTGTTTTGTGTATATCAGCAAATTTGATAAATTTTAACTAATAGAAGGACTAATATGGAAGCAAATTTCAGGAATACTAGATCTAATTTTTTATACTACAAAGAGTCTACGTATAATTATATCATATCTCAGGAGAAGGAAATATAATTATCCCTAAAAATTATGACAGCACCAGATATAGTATAAATTTTTAGAAAGTTGAATATTTTTTTTATAATGTACCTTATCCTTACGAGTTTTCAGTGTCAATACGAGGGGGTGATGCACAAGCTCTCTATAGAGAGGTTAAAAGAATGTATTTATTATAATACAGAGGTCAACAACAGTAATAACTTAGTCATCTCCACTACGCTATGTTCAAATTTTCATGTTCAATTGCGAATATATCCAACATCCGAACAATAATGCAAACATCAGTCTCATGGGCGTGGCATGATAAGAAACTCGATATAGAACTTTTCCTAATTTTGTAAGTAATTAGCACTCTTTACTTTCAACTTTCTAGGAGTTGCATAAACATTATTTTGGATTTAAGATTTTAATAAATGGATAGGTGTTAGACACAGACTCTTTTACTAAAAGAAAAATGTATAATTTACGGAAGAAAAAAGGAAGCCAATAGTAATGCCAACTTAACCATCCCCATGGCGCCATTCCAAACTTTTGTGGTCGATTGCAAACATATCCGGAAAGTTGACAACCAACGCAAAAGTTGGTCTCATTACCGTAGCACCACCAAGGGCCAAATATCACAAAACTCAGCATGGGTCCACAAGTCAAGGTGCAGACGGTTGGTATATGTTTATGATAAATACAGAGAAAGTACCCAAACACATAAACAAGACTTACCCAATCCCTTAAAAATTAAATTTAGAATCACTCAACCACCATCTACGACCATGAATAAGTCCATAGTATTGCATCAAGTTATTCCAAGAATTTCACCTATAAATTAAAAAATCAACAACCCACCCCTACCAGAACCCCCTATAAATAGCGAAGCAAGCATTGAGGCCATATGTTCATATATACCTGAGCCATCTCCCACAACTCCAGCTCATCCCAAACACCATCTAATCTCACAAGAAAACCTCTCATTCATCATACGTACAAATCTCTCCTTCCCCGCACTACCCACATTCACAAACTCAATGGTGCTTCTCCCAAAACCCGCAGCAGTCCAACATTTCTCCACCACCAGCAACCCAATTCTATTCCCCGATGTCCCCTTGATAGACCTCTCCAAACCTGACTGCATATCCCAGCTCGTGAAGGCCTGCGAGGACTTCGGATTCTTCAAACTCATCAACCACTCCGTCCCAACTCAATTCATCACCCAACTCGAATCCGAAGCCCTCAATTTCTTCTCTCTCCCCCTCTCCGCCAAGCAAACAGCAGGGCCGCCCGACCCGTTTGGCTACGGCAACAACAAGATTGGCCCGAATGGAGATGTGGGCTGGGTCGAATACCTGCTCCTCACCACCCACACCGAATCCGATTACCAGAAGTTCGCGTCCATCTTCGGGGAAGCCGCGGAGAAATTCCGGTGAGTTTGACATCCAAACAGACCTTATATCGAAACTCATCCAGATTGTCTAACATTCTGTTTGTCTCCTCAGCTGCGCTGTGAATGATTACCTCTCCGCCGTGAAGAAAATGGCGTGCGAGATTCTGGAAATGCTGGCGGACGGGCTGAAGATTCAACCCAGGAATGCGTTCAGCAAGCTGCTGATGGACGAGAAGAGCGACTCTGTTTTCAGGGTGAATCACTACCCTCCGTTCGAGGAATCGAGCGGCGGGAACCTGATCGGGTTCGGAGCGCACACCGACCCGCAGATAATATCAGTTCTGAGATCCAACAACACGTCGGGGCTCCAAATATGGCTGAAAGATGGGAAATGGATATCCGTCCCGCCTGATCAGAACTCTTTCTTCATTAATGTTGGTGACTCATTGCAGGTACAACCACTTCTCCCGCCGTCAATTTTTTAGTTCTTTCTCATTTCACCTTTTCACGTGGGGGAGTTGGATTAGTTATGCTGCTTTTTTCGCCAATTTCCCTTTTTTCTTTCTCTTTTACCTTCACCTTTGGTCAGATTGTTTGTTCGTGTATATAATAAATATTTTTTTTTATGTTTTAAAATACATTATAAATATTAAAAAAATATATAAATTAATATATCATAATTTAATAAAAAAATAACTTAAGCATATTAATGACTTAATAAAAAAAATATCCCATGGCGTCATAAACCACAATAAAAAAATATATATGTAATACATATTTATATAAATATATATTCTATTATATCACTAGTAATCTTTTATTTATTTAATAATATAAATAATTAATCAAAATTGATAAAATAAATTCATTTTAATATTGTGTATAAAATGTTATTGAAAAAATTATTTAATTAAGGAGATGATTATTTGGGAAAGATAAAAGTATATTTAAAGACACTATAGTTATCTTTTATTCTGCTGATATAAAGTGGTTATTCTAAAATCTTCAACTTTATATATTAAATATATTAATAATTTAAATTAATATAATACAATCAAATGAAATGATACAAAACCTATATAAAAGCAAACTCATAACTTAATTTATGGTACTTAAATATATTTAATTTTTTCAACATTCGTTTTAAAATTTTGATTACTCGTTCATTTTTTACCTTTTTTTTCTTTATTCAATTAGGTCTCGTGGCACACCGTCCCTACGTGGATACAATAAATAATTTATTTTTATAATATATTATAAATAATAATAATAAAATATATAAATAAAATACATACATTTAAAAAATTGACTTAAGAGTATTATCAACACAACAAAAAAAATGTACAATGGTTCCACAAAAACCGTCATTCATGCATAAAAAAATATCTTTTTTGTATATATGTATAGATTAAATAAATATAATAAATCATTTAAATTGTGCATACACATTAAGCTACCGCTGGTACTATATATTAAGTGCAGAGGGGCCTATAGAGCTAATTTTCTATCAATAATCTTTATTTACGTATATTTAGGGTTAAATTCATTTTATTAATTTTTTATTTTTTTTATATTTTTTATTTAATTAAATAAATATAATAAAAAATTAAATTATACATAGGTATCGAAGGTGAAATAATTTGAAAATGAGAATTGAGGGTTAATAATGTCAAATTAATATTATTATATTAAGTTGACCGTTGAAATGCAGAGATTAAAGTATAGTCGTTGGATCTTCATTGACTAATTATTACTTCATGCTATAATTAATTACAAGTACAATCTTAGAATATCTTGGACACATGTTTCAAAGAAGAGCGTGGGCGCACGCATCCATGACGCGAGTGTTCCATCCAATGACTTTTCTCCATGATTTGAAGTTTACTAGGTTTGACTAAGAAATATTTTTGTTGAAAGTGGACAATTATGGGCCTTCTGCTTTCATTTTCAAACTCCATACTTTTTCAATAAAAATATCAACCTAATTGTATTTTTTTATTATTTATATCAATCAATACATAAATATAAAGTAATGGGCTCAATTATTATTTTTTAAATGAATATTATTATTATTTATTTAAATATTCTTATTGATTTTTTCTCCTTTTCTTCTATTCCATATTATTGCATAATTTTGAATTTCAGTTCATGTATACACGTCACATAAATAAAATATTTGCTTAAACATACGTGGTGTACATATACGAACTAAATATAATACAAAATATCAACTTAAACCAAGAAAAAATCTTAGGCATTTTTCAAAGTCACCGTCGAACAATTAATGCTTATTACGTTCGGCATAACATCACCCACATCTCAAATTTTCATAAAAGTTACTTTACGCACAACATTATTCTAATGCTACGTACATAGTTATTCACCTCAACGCATAAACGAGACTCTGTTATCCAAATCAGGTTTTTGATCGAATCTGAACCAATCAGATTTTAATCCAACTACATTGTCGGTTTCCTTGAGCTGTATCCCATTACTCACATATAAAGTATAATACTACACTTATAGTCCGATCGATTCAGGTCCGATCAAACTGACCGATTACACGTTTTTCGGGGCAGGTTATGACCAATGGGAGGTTTAAGAGTGTGAGGCATAGGGTTGTGGCCAACAGCAGCAAATCAAGGCTTTCAATGATTTACTTTGGAGGACCACCACTGAGTGAGAAGATAGCCCCATGGCCTTCATTGATGAGGGGAGAAGACAGTTTGTACAAGGAGTTTACATGGTTCGAGTACAAGAAATCTGTTTACAACTCAAGGCTGGCTGATAATAGGTTGGGCCTCTTTGAGAAAATTGCAGCTTCATAATCACCAGCTTCCCCTTTGAGTTCTGTCTCTCATCTTGTTAGGGTGTTTTTTTTTTTTTTTAAATCAAATTATAGGCTTCCTCTTTTGTGTTGTTCATTGGATTTTCGACAAAGTTTTAGTTCGAAATTAGTTTGGCCGAACCCAAATTATCAATAGAAACAATAAATTATACTTGTCATGTGATTTGTGTACAATTAAAAAAAGAATAATCGTTTACATGATTAGTCAAAAGAGTAAAAATTATTTCAGTTTTAAATTTCAATATTAATGTTGGGTATCTGAGTAATTTTTTTTTTTTTTATGAAATGATTTGATTGAGGCCCAAGTTTTGTCACAAATGTTAGGTTGATATATATATATAATATTTGATGAAGATTAATATATATTTATTTAAAAAAAATATAATTTTTCGTCATGGTTATAAACCATTATTAAAAGTAAAAATCATGGCGATTACTAACATGACTGCCAACGATTTATTAGCCCCCCCTTTTTTTTTTTTGCTATAGCTAAAAATTGTGGCAAAATATTTCGATCATAGATAAAACTGTAGCAGATGTGTGATTTACTGTGGTCAAAACTTAAGGCTTTGTTTGGATTTGTTACTTCGCATTTCCCGAGACAAGATAAAACACAATGTTTATTTTTGTATTTTTACACCTTATCTGCGTGTTTTTCTATTTTTCAACTTTTTATATATATAATATATATATACATTTATATATATACATAATATAAAACAAACATGATTTGATAATAAACAGTAATTTTTGTCTCTCAAAAGTACAATATTAAATATAAAATATTTATATATATACATATTATATGATTTGACAATAAACAGTGATTTTTGTCTCCCAAATCCCAACATCCACCTACACCACTTTATTAAAATATTTTAAATTTTTTCAAAACATAAATCCAAACATATCATCTATTTTCAATACACACTCACTTATCTCTATTTTTCTCTCTCTATTTTCAAAACACAAAACAAAACAACTAAAACACAAATCCAAACATAATGTAAGTTTTCGTATTGATTTTGTTTTATCGTGATAGATAGTATTAATTTATTATAATTTTTAGACTATGGTGATTTTATAGTATAGAAAATAATCTATTTTTCCGTGATTTGAACCATTTTATTTATTTTTCTTGTTGTGGCTGTGTGTACCATAATATGTTTCAAGTATGCATGTTATTTATCATGACGTGTTCAATTACGTGATTAAACAAATTATATTAATTTAGCAATGTAAGTACCTAAAATGGGTAGCAATTAATAATTTAATTATTGTAAGATATAAAAGTCAATCATTTGATAACAAAAGAATATATATTGTTGAATGAAATCGCAAGATTAAAAATAAAATTTTGATAAACTTTTATTTTAAGAACCCTCACTTTCTACCCAAATTATTTATATTAGTTTAAGTTTTAAATGGTGTAATTTTCTTTTTTTTTTTTCTTTTGTGAAGTTTCACGAATCAATTTAATATTTATGAAAAAATTCGAGTATCAATTTAAAAACTCTCTCTTCTTTCAAAATGCATTAAAAATTTTTAAATTAAATAACAAAAAAGAATAGGACTAATTACACTTAAACCCCTTCCAAAAATATAAAATCACACTTCACCACAAAAAATTTAAAATCATCCTTACCACAAAAAAATTTAAAATTACACTTACACCCCATCTGAAAATTCTCCGTTTTACAATTTAATCGTTTTTCAATATGGTTTGGATGGAAAATGCACAAAAAAGGGATATTTGCATATACACTCCTGACCTATGATCTATTTACACGAATCAATCCTGTTTTTCGTATAATTATAGAAATTATTACTGATAGCCAAAAAATAGGGGTAGTTTATGTAATGATGCTAATATATTTAGGGGGTGTTTGTGTAATTTTTCAAAAAAGTGAGGGGTAGTTTGGTAAGTGATAATGATAATCTGGTGGGTGTATGTGTAATCATCTAAAAGATAGGGGTGGTTTGTGTAAATATGTCATAGATCAATGAGCATAAATATAATTATTCCAAAAAAATGACATAAATTTTCAATTTCGCCCATCATTCAATATTTTCATGTATATTTTTGTACTTATAAGGGATTAAATGTATATACATAGAGTGGGGTTAATATTATTATTATTATATTTTTTCCCTAAAAAAAAAATTATAACATGAGAATGATAAATGAAAAGTAAAACTGAAAATTTATGTAATTCTTTTTGCCAAGATCGGTATTTTTCGTCCTAACCAGGATGAAAGAGGGTCAGGTGTAAACAATAAATTTTCAAAAGACGTATAAGTATAATTTTAAAATTTTTTTAACGGAAAATATAATTTCATAGAAGGGATCTAAATGTAATTAATTAAAAATTTATTATAAAAATATATTACAGATTAAAATACTTCAGTATCAAAATGTGAACCCTTTTTGCTTAAAGTATCCTCCATTCTTCACAAACACGAAAAAAAAAAATTATATCAAACTCAACATCTCTAATTGTTCTGAAAATTATAATTATTAATAATAATGTAATCCAAATTTTTTAACCTAAATAATATTTCGATAACTATTAGTATCATCAGCACAAGAACGAACGTCGACATGAAAAGACAACTTATGAAACCATTGCAAGAAATTCCACAGCACATTCCGCACGTGTTCTTGACCTGCATCCATCCTCCATGTTCATTAACGTTACATGTTTCTCGAATGTTTGGTGAAAATGTATGTTGGAGCTGTCCCTTTTCCAATCACCGTCAAATTTTGCGACCTTAAATTATGTGCCAAGATTTTAGGGATAATTACACTCTTTTTCTTTTATGAAATTTAGCGTAATTATACGTAAATCATTTATGATCTGAAAAGTAGCATCTAGTATTTATGAGGTTTGTTTATGACTAACAAATAAGTCCTCCCGTTAGTCAAAATTTACTGAATTTAATGATATAACAAACAAAATCGTATAAAAATTCTTATTTTCTCCCAATTGACTTATTACTGATGTAACCGTATACATCTTCACACGTTAATACATGTGATGAGGTAGATTTTCATTGTTATAAAGGTAGTTTAGTTACAAAATGTTTGTTTGACCTGCAATAAGTTAATAGAGGCTAAATATTGATTTTCATTCGATTTTTTTTTGTTAATATCAACAAATTCAATGAATTTTTACTAATGGGGAGATCTATATATGTGTGTTAAATGGAAGCAAATTTCAAGATTGCTTAATATAATTTTGCAAATTATAAAGGATTTATGTGTAATTATACAAAATCTCGAAGAAAAGGAGTGTAATTATCCCAAAATTTTAACTTCTGAACCAATGAAAAGGTTAACGTGATATTTTTCCCAATTAAGCACGTTTAACGTTAGAGAGGCAATGAATAATGTCGTTCAAACCCTATAAATTAAGTGTTTTTAAGCTAATTATCGTGATTTTCAAGTACGATATAACAACATTCTTCCAAATACTAAAGTGACGCGCTACCTATCAACCTATCAACTAAAAAGACGTACTACCAATCTCAATTAAAGAGTAAAAGTGATGTACATATATATATATATATATATATATATACATATACACTATAAAACACAATATATTTAACTATGGTTAATTGTTATAGTAAAAAATAAAATAACACAAATAGTTACTAACCACGACCATACAACGGTTGTAGGTCATGGTATCTATGAGGGTGCATAAACCATCTGCTACGGCTGAAAGTCATGGCAAATATTTTTACCATGGCTTTTGACCATGGTAAATAATTTTTTCTTGATGAAAATTCTATATTTTTGCATCTGTTTTATTTAATCATGGTCAATAAAGATTACGGTAAATTACTTCAACACCCCTTGAGGTTTGACATAATTATAATTACATCTCTATTAGATCAAAAATTATATTTACCTTGCTTGAGATTTGTTTCGTCATATATTTAACTCCATCGATAGGATTTTGGTGAATTTATCATATGTTATTCCCAGAATACCCTTGATAAAAAATTTGACTATGATTTGACCAACTTTTCATTTGGACCAAATTGTAATGTTTTAAAATATGGAGCGGATTAATGTATGATCTCACATACTTTATACTTAAATATAATTTTTTTTTTTGTTAAATTAGCTGGTTTGTCCAATAAATATTGCCGGGATTATTTTTTATATTAGGGTGAATTATATCCTCATCCTCTGAAATTTAGTATAATTATAAATACATTCTTGTTAGATTGAGAAATTACATACACACTTTTTTTTACCAGATAAATGATGGGTGTTTTCGAATTTGTACACTTATTTTCTATCTGATAAGAATGAATTTGTAGTCATACTAAATTTCAGGGGGTGTGAATGTAATTTGCCCGAATATACAAGATAATCCTCCAATATTTAATGGACAAAAACGGCTAATTTAACAACCAAAAAAAATTTATATTTTAGTGTAAAGTATGTGAAATCCTAGCATTTAACCCCCTTAAGTTTTTAAAACGTTACAATTTGGTCCAAATGAAAAGTTGGTCAAATTATAGTCAAATATTTTATTAGGGTTATCTTGAAAATAACATGTGATAAATTCACTAGAGTCCTACCGGTGGAGTTAAATGTAAGACGGAACAAACCTCAAGGAGGGTAAATGTAAGTTTTGATCTAATAGGGATGTATTTGTAATTTATTAAATTTCAAGGAGTGTTGATGTAATTTGTCCCTAAAAATTAATTACCACAACATAACAATTAAAATTGTAATCTATGATTATTTTTTTTAGTGATATAATATACATATATGGAGAAAATGGAAGAATAATCACGTGATGAACAAACAGTACCTTAACCTGCCACTCTTACGGACTCAGTACTTTCGACCCATGAGGTCGACGGAGCTCTAGTTGTATGTCGATGAGCTTGGTACTATCATTAGAATAGTATATATTCTTGATCTTGATAATATGTATTGAATTATTGATATTTTCTCTGATTTAATATATCATTTTCTTTTGTGTTTTATTTGTTAGGATAAATTGCAATAGCAGTCCCTGAGTTTAGATTTAATTATACGGATACTATATTTTTCGTAAAATTATAAGTATAATTATTGATATTATAGTTGTAATTACGAGTGTGCACCCTATTCAGGAGCAAAATTTTATAGATACACCTTGTGATCAGTTAAATTACATTGGCAACCCCTTAGGGAGTATAGTTGTAATTTTATAAAATGTGGGATATTTGTATAATTAAGTCTAACCTTATGAGATGTCGATGTAATTTACTCTTTTAATTAATTAAAAAAAGTTTTATTTTTAATTTCTGGGTAAATTTGAGTGTTACTATCCACCTTAGGCTCGTCTCTCCGCCCTCTTCATTCTTTGCACTAAGTGGGGTTAAAAGATAAATCAAATTATTCGATATTCGATAAAATAAAAATTCATGTGAATTCGATTTATTAAACTTAACAAACCAAACTTAATAAATTTTCTGGGTTTAATAAACTTTAGAGCTTGGCTCCAACTAGATTTGGTTAATGCATAAATAATAAAATATATTTAAAAATATCAAATTACTCGAGTTTGATTCATGTTTGATCCAATTAAACCTAAATTTGAGCTCAATTAGATTAATAATCAAATCAAATTTAAACTCAATTTTTCAAACTCAATAATAATTCAAATAAGTTTAAACAATGATAAATTCGATTGAACTTGAATCTTTTACAACCCTAGCACCAACCGGCCGGCAAAGCCCGATCAAGGATTTTCATCGCCTTCATTTGTGGGGGTAGACTCCCGATGTTGTTTGACTTAATTAGATGGTGCTTCGATGAGCTTATAAGATTTTTAACACATTTTATAAGACGTTTGACAACTTATGAGATTCTGTTCAATAAACATTTTTAATAAAAAAAAGTTTATAAGCTCTAAAAATAAGATGTTACAACTTATAAGTTCTTTTAATAAAGGTAAGGACTTCCTAACTTAGAGGGTTGTTTGGATATATAAAAGATCTCATAAGATGTTTTTAGAGTTGGCTAAATTTTATTTTTACCTCCTGTATTTTGTTAAATTAGCAAAAAAGAATCATGTGTTTTGGAGATAGGTAAAAAAATCTCTCCTATTTTGAAAACCCTAGCAAAAAAACCCCATTCTATTATAAATTGATGAAAAGTGGTGTGGACGTGCGGGTAGTGCACCTGATTGTCAATTTCAAGCGTTTTGGTCTATATTTTACTTCATTTTGGATTAAAATACCCCTTAAATGAGTATATAAGAGACTAAGGCATTTTTATTTGCTTTGTATGCATTTTTTACTTATTTTGAACTTGTTTTGAGTATTTTTTTTTTACTTTCATCTCTCTAAAAAATTAAAAAAAATTCTTTTATATATATTTATTTAAAAATACAAAAACATTATATAATTTTTAATAGTTTATAATTTAAATTAAAAAATTAAATTACAATCACAATATAAAATTTAAATATCTTAACAAATGTGGATATTAATGAAATATAAAAATTATATATTATCAACTAATGTAAATATTATATAATTAAAAAATATTAAGTAAATTATATTTAAATTTATTACATTATAGGAATCATACATTATTATTTTTTATCTCAAAATTTTTTAAAAATACTAAAAAGATAAAAATATATTTTCTAATAAATATTTATATACATTATTTTTTTATTTCAACATTTTTAACAATATATTTATATTAAATATAAAATACCAAAAAAAATTACATTATAAAATAATAAACTAAATTTTATTTTTTAAAATTTAGATATGTACATGAATATAAATCTTAAACAATTATAAAAAATTATAATTTATAAATTAATATAAATTAATGAATTATAATTTATAAATTAATTTAAATAAATGAATTATAATTTATAAATTAATTTAAATTAATATTTAAGTTAAATATTTTGTTAATTTATATTATTTTTAATAAATGACATTTGTATTTAAATTAGTATTATATATATTTAAAAGAAAAAAAATCAAATAATATCAGACAAATTATTAATTAAAATTAATTATTATCTAACATTATTTTTAATTAATCAAAATATATATTTAATGATTAATTAATTAAAAAATACGGTAAAATTAGGGGGGGCGGCGGCGACGACCGCAGCCCTCGCACAGGAGGGAGACAACATCCTGTCTGGGTTATGTCAGATCAGATTTGGGCTACGACCACGTCGGCAGATCTGGGTGCAACGACATTTTTTCGACCGTCGCCCTTTTTTAATTCGGAGTTGAGGAAAGCCAGTCTATCAGGGACTGGTGAGGCCATTTTCGTTGATGCAACAATGACGGAAACAAAACGGAGGAGAAGGAGCGTCGTTGTGACCGGAGAGGCGGTGATGGGGAATAGGTGGGGGTGCGTTCCAATCGCCATAGGAAGGCGAGTCGAATGGTGGTGGTTTTCGATGGTGGGTTAGGCTGTCAAAGGAGAATTAGGCAGAGAATGAAATGAGATCTAGGGAAATCGCTGGCGGGTGGGGGGAGGCAGTGGGGGAGGGAGTGGGGTTCTCTTTTCATTTGTCTAAATTATATATATAATAATAATTTATTTTTTGTAATAATAATTTTTAATTATTTATATATAATTAAAAAATTATATATAAGGACTTAAGGGTCAGATGATGTAAAAATTTAACGCCGTTACACTTCAAAATAAAAAAGAGAATGTGTGCTGAATTAAAAAAATATTGGGGGGTATTTTACCAATTTTTAGAACAGGTGGGATTTTCTGTTGCGTTTTTAAAACACAGGTTTTTCTTTTTGCAATTTAGCTTATAGAGTTTATAAGATTTTAAGTTTATTTTAAAAATAAATTGTTGAACGTGCTTAAATGAGACAAAATAATATATGGCACGTGAAACATGTTAGTAGTGATAATTTTTTAATTGATTGAAAGGAGTTTGTTATAACTTTTATAATAAAGATAGTGTTTGAGAGAGAGAGTGTGTGTGAGAATGAGGATACTTTTGTCTAATGACTAAGATATTTTGAAAATAAGTTAAATGAAGTTAACTTTTTTTTAAAGAATTTATACGTTCTCAATCATCTTATTTTCATATTTAATAATTTTTTTTAAAAAAAACTTATTAAATAATTTTGTGAACTTATAAATTCTCAGATATCTTTTAAGATGTTTTGATTGGCTTAGCCAAACACCCTAATCTTTATTTGTTTATTCAATCAAAATACATTAAAAATAATAACAAATTTCGGCGATTCAATCAATACATCAATATGACTAATAACAGTGACAAATTACAATAACTCACGTAAAGTGAAATAAATACTATACGTATGGTGAATTCAGGCCAAAATTTTAAATTTGTTCATGAAACTTAAATCTTAGCCTTAATCACTAAGCTGAGACATCACTGATAACCAGCCTCTTAATTTTAATAGAAACCATCTCAGCTTGGAGGGTGATAAGAACAAAGTTTAGGACCACAGATAATATGATCTCCCACAACAAAGCCCATGAGCCCACCTCTTTTAGGAGTTTGCTGCTGCAGGATGGGCTTAGCACATTAGCCCACCAGTACAAAGATTAATGTGAAGCAAAGCACTTCCATCCAAGTTCAAATTTTTTCACTTAAGGACCCGTTTGTTTAAGCGGAAATGCTATATTTTTTTCGGGAATTTAATTGCCAGGTATTGCATTTCTGTGTTTCGTAAGATGATTTTAAATCTGAGATTGGAAATATGCATAGAAAATCCAAACATCTATTTATGTCATAATATTTCATAATCTGAACATTCAAAAATCACCTAAATTCATTTTACTTTCTCGTTGTTTGAGAAATCACCAATACCCCTGATATGTGATGTAATTTTGTAACTCTTGGATGGTAACGTGGAAATATCAACATTATCCTTGCTGAATTTTTTTAAAAAATGATATATAAAAAATCTAATGTTGGACGAACCCTATATGAAAAAAGAATGAAATTTTTTTATGTGAAGCGACGTAATTATAAAAAAATATATAAATTTTTTAAAGATGAGTAAAGTTATAATTTAAGGTTCAATAGGGCATTTTAGACGATTTAATAGAACAAAAAACATTTAGGGTGCAACAATATGAGCCAGTCAACAACAACTTTAGAAGATGCATCGACTTGGATCTACTAGGAGAACTCAGAGGGTTGCAATTGCAATAATAGAAAACTTAAACGTGATGATGGTAAAAGCATAGAACTCAAAAGTTTGACGCTGGGGATTCCAAGTTGGAGACTTGGTACTGAGACGAGCTGATCCAACAGAGAACCTTGGGAAGTTGGATGTGAGGTGGGAAGGACCATAAAAGTGGTTGAAGTAGTAAGTAGTGGAACCTATCACCTATAGAGAATGGATGACAAAGAAGTTCCACACACTTGGAACAATGTCAATCTCTAACATGCTTTGTTTGAGATTTTGTAAGTTTCTGAAGTAATAAAATATTGGTTAATTTGTCTCCTTTTATTATTTGGGAATTCATTTTATCAAGATTAGTATAAGTAAGGCATGAGAAAAACAAGCTCTTATACCCAAAGATTGACGAATCGAGCTTCCTTGAGGGAAATAAAAAAAACATACCGAAGCTAAACAACAACAAAGCTTCATTGAGGTGAATTGTAGAACGCCCTAACTTTCATAAACTATGAAGTTTACTAGAAGCGAATAATAGAACTCCCTAAAGCTGATAACGATCAAACTTCCTTAAAACGCATAATAAAACATCTAGAAGTTGGATACGAATAAAATGCATAAAAAATTACTAAGCAAGAAATAAACATACAAGTAAGAAGAGCGAGATGAATAACAATATAATAACGTAAACCACAATAGAATCATAAGTAAAATCACCCAAACAATTAAACTTCGACATGAATTCATTGATAAAGATAACGACAAAATGCATCAAAAGTAAAATCCTAAGCAAAAGAATTTAAATAACATAGCATAGGAAACTAAAACAAAGACTCCAAGCCTCATCAACTTCAGATGTAGAAATATCATGACTATCAACTTGAGCTTCCAGTAGGGGCTTCATCATACATCTTGACCTCCCTATCTTCGTCTCTATTGTTATCCAGGACCTTTGGGTCAAGAAATATGAAATTCTCGCCGTCAAAATGGCTAAATCCCCTAAGGGTGACACGACACTGCCTAATAGCTTAATCATAAATTTCATCTGCCTTGCCAAGAATGGATTGGTCAACCTCCTCGGAAGCTTCATATTTCTCCTTGAAATCACTCCGGACACAATTTAGATTAATTTTTCTAGCTTTTGACTTCAAGAACGTCTGCCTTGATAATGACTCGAGGTCTTCTTGGCATTATCAAGATAATCATTTAGCCGTTTCAACTCCTCATAATGGTTGAAGAGTTGCTCAATGACCTTAAAAAGATTAGCCACCTAACATGAAGATAAAAAGTTTTCATAAAAAAGATACATGGGATTCAAGGAATAAAACAAAAAAAATAATAAAAACATACCCTAGTTGCCTTTCCATGAAACAACCTAGTGATTGTGCTATTGGAAAGAACACCAAGGCGGGTCACATCATAGGCACTCATGATGCTCATCATTCTCTTATATGCAAGGTCAAAATTAAAAGCATTCAAAAAGGAAGCTATCCCCTCTAAACGGTTTGTCCCATAAGTAAAGAGCCCTTCACCAGCACCATAACGAGGAGATGCATAAGTACCATACCGAGAATCGTCTCTCCACCCTACCTGAATGAACATGAAACTCCTTGGGACAAGGAGAGTGGAGTCAATCACTTTCCCTTCTTCTCAGAGCGGGGAGGGGGAACATGAGACTAGTAAGCATTCTCTCTCTCAAGATCCATCTTATAGCGCTGAATGTCTTGAAGAGCGACATCTTTCTTTCAAAAGGACAAAGGATAAAGCATAAAGTAACAAGGAGAAGATTAAGACCAATATGAAAAATAAAGCAAGGCAAAATAATAAATATACCATAGAAAATAAAGACTTGATATCAAGAAGTTGGCTAAACATAATCCTGCCCCAACAAATGACATAAGAAGGTCATGAACAGGGTTAGGCACGAAAGGTGACCTTTCCCAAGAAGTCGCCAACCCCCAATCAAAGTCTTTTACATCTAAAAATCTTTCCTTCCAAGGACCCTTTGAAGATAGACATCTCTCCAAAATCATACAACAATGACCGAGTCATTGGCAACATTCCTAAGGATAAATAAAGTATAGAAAGCCTCATGGGAAGGAGTTTATAATTCGAGATCCCTAAAGCACCGAAAAAACCCCTCAAAATATGTCAATATGTCAATTGGCTAACACCTAAGTTGGTACAAGAAATTATTTATAAGACTATAATGCACAGACACTTTAAAAAATTACTCAATGCAATGTCGGACATGACATCCGCGTGTCCAAAAATAAAAAAAAAAAAAAAAAAAGGACATGGCATCTTGAAGGTTTTCAACATGTTTTGGACTCGTTTAGAAATTTTTGTATAATTTCAAAAATATTTAGGTTTTCTTTAAAAAAAAGAAAAGAGTTCTTGGCTAAACAAAAAAAAAAAAAAGAATTCATTCACTTCTACGAGACTAAAAGTTTTACGATGAAATTACTAACAATAGAAGAGATGGTCATGATGATTTAACTAATTTGAATGATCAGAAATTTTTCGTTGCATACTTTTTAAAATTAATTGATTATGCATATTTTAAGCCATGTATTTTGGTTAAAAATTTAGATGTAAAATATTTTAAAAACTGTATTATATATAGTCGTGTCAATGCTATTGTGAAAATTGTATCTCAACGCTTATTCTTTAATTGAAAGTTGTTTGAGAAACGTAAGTCATATTCATTGAGTATATATATATATATATATATATATATATGAATAAATATATATTGAATAAATGAAACTGTTATTATCAATATACTGAACACATGAGAGTAGTAAATCAAGCAGTAAATTGACTCACTCGAGTTGTATAGTAACAACTCGTTACTGCATATAACTTTCAGTCAATAACGCTACCATCAACTAGCTCATCATCTGTTCGGATATTCCATTGGATCCTCTTCAGGATCCTCGTCTGGTTCTTTAGGAACCATTTCAACTAACTGATCTATAGTCTCTCTGAGGTCGGTTACTTCATGGCGAAGTTGGTTTTCCTATTGTAGTTGTTCTACCTCAACTCCATGTTCAGCCTTCAATGTTTTTATCTCCCATCGAAACCTTGAATTTTTCTCTTCTAGTTCATCGGACCTTCTTTCAGCCCAGTGATAGTAGTAAGCATGTCTAGATAAGTCATTCCGTTGTTCCTCCATTTCGTCAAGTCTGTGTCATAGTTGCCATTGTAATTCAACAATTAGACTAGTAAAATGTTCATGAGGGTTAGATGCAAGTGGAGAATTTGGTTTGAACGGTGAGGTTCTGCTTGCCTTGAAGAAATTAAACGCCCCGTATAAGATGCTTTGGGTACAACGTTACTTCTTCGAAGATAAGACGGTTATTGTTCGTTCAATATAACACCTGTACTGACGAACAACTCAAACAACACTCAGAAGCTTTTTATCGAAATTAGAGCTCAAAGCTTTGGAATTTTTCGAGGAAAAATCCGAGAGCTAGAGGATAATTCTTGGTTGAGAGGTTTGTGAAAATGAGGAATGGAGCAGCTTTTTATAGGCATCCCCTAATAGCAACCATATCTCAAAAGGCTTTTGATTTTTAAAAATAAAAAATAAAAAATTTCTAATTTATTTTTAAGATTTAAAAAATTTTAATTTCATAATCTTATTTTATACGAACACTTTTAAGAACTTATTTTAAAATTATATAAAACATGTTATCATTTCTATAAATATTTTATAATATGCATGGATTATAAAATCTTATAAATAATAAGGAAAAATTTGGGATAATTATAATTTTGGTTCTCAAATAATTTGAAGTTATAGTTTTGGTCCTCAAATAGTTGTTTTTTTGGCGTTTTTAATCTTTTTGTTAATAAAACCATTAAATTAACAGAAATTTCATTTGAATGGAAAAATATCCATTTTTTCTTTTTATTTTTTGTAGTATTCTTCAAAATTTGGTCCTATGCACTTATTTTCCTCATTTTTCTTTAAGCTTCAAGAGAATAAAAACTAAAAAAATAAATTTAAGCAACAAAATTTCTATATAACCTTAACAAAATAAAGTTCATAGTCTGTTTGTATATAATGCAATACCTGCAATATAAGCGCAACCCATAAATTGACTTTATTTATTTTATTGTCTTTATCGGATTTATTTTATTTTTAGAAAATTTAAAAAGAAAAACAAAATAAATAAAGAAAAGTTAAAAGTTAAAATTATAGAAATTTTCCTACTTAAATTCTTTTTTTTTTGTGAAATTTTTTTTCTTGAAGCTTAAAGAAAAATGAGAGAAATTGGTACATTAAATTAAAACTTGGAAAATATAAAAAAGAAAAAAATAGCTATTTCTCCCCCTTTTAAAATGAAACTTCCAATTTTGCATTAGTTTTAATAATTTTTTATTAATTAAAAATGTGTAAAGAACAACCATTTGACAACTAAAACTCAAACATAATGATTGGATTTGTTTTTTGAGTGTTTTGTTGTGTTTTATGGAGATAGAGAGAAAAAAACAAAGATAAATAAGTGTGTTAGAGATAGCATGCATGTTTGGATTTATTTTTGGAGATAATTCAAAATAAGTATTATATGTTTAATGTTGTGTTTGGTGAGACAAAAATTATTATTCATTGTCAAGTCATGTCTTTTTTATATATATTTATGTATTGTGTGTGTATATATATGTATGTATTTATGCTAAAACAGTTAAAAACACCTAAAAAAATTAGGTGTTTTTTCAAATAGTGGCAAACATTGAATATGTTTTGACTTGTTTCAAAAATAATTTGAAAATAAAAACAAACATAGCGAAAACAGCTGCCTAAAAATTAAATCAGCTTTATTTAAGAACCAAAATTATATTTATTCCGAAAAAATTACATAAATCCTACGCTGGAAAAGTCTCCTCCTGGTGGTGGTCTATTTATTTATACGCGAAGAAGAAAGAATTAAGAGGCTATTCGGATTTTATACCCGCTTGATTCTGCTCCTAAAAACCCGAACAAATCCAAAAGTCGAATCGGAAGTTTCATTCAGGTCTTTGTTTGTTGTTCGTGATTATTGGAGGAGTAGGAAGAAGAAGGAAAAAGGATGGGAGAAAGGAAAGTTCTGAACAAATACTATCCGCCGGACTTCGATCCGGCCAAGATTCCGCGGCGGAGGCAGCCCAAGAACCAGCAGATGAAAGTGCGGATGATGCTTCCCATGAGTATTCGTTGCGGGACGTGCGGGAATTACATATACAAGGGGACCAAATTCAATTCCCGCAAAGAGGACGTCGTTGGAGAGGTGGGTTTTGGTTCTGATTGCAGTTGCCCAGCTCTTCTGGATAACTTTTGATGTTCAGTTTTGATTCTGTTCTGTTGGTAAATCTTTTGCTTGGAAATTCGTCTTTTACTGTAATTGGGCTCCGGTTGAGTAAGCTTGACGAATTTAGGGTTTTTGTGCGGTTGGTTTATTAGGGCATTGTAGTTGGACTCTCGAGTCGATTAGAATAAATTCTCCTTTCCGGCGTAGGTAAATCTTTGTTGAAAGTTCATGGCATGTCTTTTGGACCGTTCAGCAGTTTTAGGTATAGAAATGCTTGGACTATCTAACCTATATGTTAAGGCCTTGAGAATTTTTGGTGAGTGTAAACTTTATTTGGGTGTTTTGATGGTTGGGTGTTCACTTAAGTATGTTTTGAGTAAATAGCGTTGCTACAAGTTGCATTTATTGGTTTTGAGCTGTATAGAGGTATAATTTATGCACTGCTTATTGGAAATCCTATTAAATAATTTGACCTTTTGAATATTATGCATACACCAGAATTGTATATTAGCAAGCATTTGTTTTTTGTTTCTGAACCCATTTATATACGTTAATGTTGTACAACAGGCGTACTTAATATGCATGTTTTTCTGAATTTATGCAAGCAGACTGTTCTTCTCTGTCCGGACTTATCTGATAGCTCTTATTTTGACCACGAAACGCAGCTTTGATTGCTTCCTTCTGACATACGTGTTTCTCTTTTTCATGTGCAGACCTATCTGGGAATTCAAATTTTCAGGTTCTATTTTAAGTGCACAAAATGCTCAGCCGAAATAACTTTCAAGACAGATCCTCAGAATTCTGATTATGTTGTTGAGTCTGGTGCGACGAGGAATTTTGAGCCTTGGCGTGCAGAGGATGAGGTTTACTATTCTTCTTCCACTTTGCTTCTTTCTCTTCATAGTGATTTTTTCTTATGCATAGTATGCAGTTGGTGAGCTGGTGGTTGCCATTTTAGGCAGTTTACTGCAGCATAGGTTTCATTGAGTTGTAATATATATGAGAATAAATTTTCAGTATGATTTTAATAGCTATATTTTCTTATTCTCAGGAATTGGAAGAAGAGCAAAAGAAAAGGAATGCTGAAGAAATGGGAGATGCCATGAAATCACTGGAGAATAGAACTTTAGACTCAAAGAGGGAAATGGATATCCTTGCCGCTTTGGATGAAATGAAATCTATGAAGGTAATTATTGATAGGCGGAATGTAGCTAGGTGTATTCAGTTTCTCGTCAGTTGGTGATGCTCCTTTTCTCTCTGTAATTTTTTAAAACTAATGATTAGTTTTCTTATGTACATGAATCTGCTGTTATTAACATAATTTCCTCTTCCTTCCCCTTTTCTTGTATATCCAGTCAAGACATGCAACTGTGAGTGTAGATGCAATGCTCGAAGCTCTGCAACACTCAAACGAGCAGAAGGTAATGATCAAATGCTAGTTTGTAATTCTAACTTGCATGTGTTAGCATCTTATATAGTTGGAGCGCCTATAAATTACTGATTCCAGCCGCCACATTTTGCTGATTTCATTTTGTATCAATTTTTTTACCTATTTTAAGGTGGGTTTATGTTGTAGAAAAGGAAGCTGGAAGAAGAAGATGAAGCTCTTATAAAATCAGTGTTTAAGGTAACTGTCTGTCTGTCTGTCTCTCTCTCTCTCTATATATATATATATATTATTTGATTGTCCTATTAGTTATTTTTTCTCTTTGCTGTTATCCAGGAGTTCTAATTGCAAGGCTTTTCATGTCTATAATCAATTCAGGGACAAAGAGAGGCTGCTGTTGTGCGAAGAATTGACGATGACGATATTGATGATGAGGAGGATTTAAATTACTTTTCACCTGACAATGGGGGAACATCAACTGGTCCATCAAAAGTAATGTTTCGTTTGCCATCTACTTCAGTATGCTTAAGCATTTTCAGGAAAATTATTGTTAGAAGAACTTTGGAATTCAGAAACTAGAAATATTGCTGTTGTCATATCGAAAATTTTGAAGGAAACAATATACTTGAAAATCAGGATGTCAGGAATATTTTGCTTTCTGCACTTTTAAACAAATATAATGTGTGACTAGGAGTATCTATGCTTTTGGGTTAATACATTGATACATGGTGTCTATACCATTGCTTTATTGACCATATTTCAACCGAAGAGATGGTAGAAAAGGAAGCAAAGTCTGAACGGAATTGAGAAAGAAACGAATGACTATAGAAAGAAAATAGAATGTGATATGAAGGAACATATGTGGTTACATAAGTATGTATGTAGCAGCCTGGTTCTTTTTATCAAGGGGTGAGGACAGACAGATCAGGTCTGGTTTATGCCCTTTTAACAAAACCTACTCCCATAAGTAGCTGTTTGTCTAAATATCTTCAACATTTACTCCCCAGAATATCCTTGAAGTGCTTCCAGTTATTGGAGCTTGTGCAGAAGTTTGTGAAGCAATTTTTTTCTTATTAATCTTTGATTGTATCAGGGTTCTTTCTTTGAAAATGAAGATTGCCAATTCTGTCCAATACTACTGGTGTTAATATTACTGAGAATTTATAATTATATCAATTACACTGTGGCCCATGACACACACTTCAAACAATTTTGGGTTTTTGTGTTTTTGTTGAATGTGTCCTAGCAAGTCACTGAATGACGACCACACTTGTTTTCTGAGCCGCTTTATGGGCTGTACAGACCAAAATTAAAGTATTCAGCTTTAAACAAGACAAATCCATATTGCTGAAATTCTAGCACATATAAGCCCCCAAATTTGTAGTATTATATTCCAGTTTTCTGTTAATCTAAATAAAGTAGCTTAAGAGTTACTAGGAAAGATAGTTCATGTTTCAATTCAACCTGAAAAATGCATTCATTAGATGAAATATTTGTTGTGCTATGAAAATAAATCTTTCAACTAATTAGAAGCTCACCTGATTGTATCTAAATTGATTTTAATTTAATCTGGTAAGCATTTTTGTTTATGATGCAGAGAAAGGTCCCTGAAGAGCATCCTTCTAACCCAACAGATGCTTTGACAACAGCCGGTGTTGGTGACAGCTCCAACAATCAAGGTTTGCATTATAACTGTAATTTAATCATCTTTTATGTGTTTCCGTTTATCTTCTAGATTTAGTTTCTGAGTGCAATGTACATGGAGCTGCAAAATTCTCTCTTCTATATATCGGCTTCTGTCAGTCAGCTAATTGCTTTTCGATTTGTTATTGTTCTTATGGTTAATTACAGCTAAACCCCCTCTGAAAATGCAAAATTACACTTCCCCCAAAGAAGTTTTGAAATTACACTTACACCCCTCCGGAAATTCTTCTTTACACTTGGCATCCTTCCGTTAGGATTTGGACAAAGAAATGCTAACGCTAACAAAAAGAATTACATAAATTTTTAATTTTGCCCCAAATTTAATATTTTCATATATATTTTCATACTTGTAAAGGAATAAAAGTAATATATATATATATATATATATATGTGGAGTGAGGTTCAAATCATCATAATTTTTTCGTAATAAGTACAAAATTTTTACATTAGAATGTTAAAATGAAGAGTAAAATTGAAAATTTATATAATTTTTGCTAACGTAATTTTTCGTCCAAAACCTAACAAGAGGGGGGTCAGGTGTAAGTAGTAAGTCCTTGGAGGGGTGTAAGTGCAATTTTAGAACTTTTTTTTTTGGGGGGGGGGGGGGGGAAACTGTAATTTCACATTTTCAGAGGGGGTTTAAATGTAATTAACCATTATTCATGGTTGTATGTCAAATTTAATAGTTTGCCACATCTAGTACTTGACTGAGTGAATTCATTCTTTAAGGGATTGGAAATGGGTTGGTGACTAGTCAAATTTCTGAATGATACACTTAGACTGCAGCGAAGCTATCATGCTCACTCCATGAAAATGTCTAATTGGCAAAACATTACAGGGGATAAGGTCTTGTATTCATTTTTGTAATTTTTTATTCTCTCTGTGTTATTATTTAATGATCTTATCCATGCAAATTGCTAGGTTAGTCACACAGAAGCACGAAGCACTTCAAATGATCAATGATTTTATCAATGGTATGTCAGAAGTACAGCTTGAGTCGATCTTGGCAAAGTAAATTGCCTTGAACTTGGCTCTAGCTTGAGCTTCTTCACAAGCTGGGCTCGAGCTCATGTGGAAGCTTTCATAGTGAGGGACTTATATTGATCTTATGATTGAAGGTTCTCCTCCCTTGGTTCAGTTGAGCTGGAGCTCAAGCACAGCAACGTAAAGAGTTTCTGAGAAAGAACAAACTAGGGTGAATTTATAAAATAAAACAGAATTTGAGTCTTAAGGTTTTCGTATTA
>NC_026158.1:3367095-3436975 GCF_000512975.1 Sesamum indicum
AGTAGAAATTAGGCTAAAACTTAGGGAAAGTCAATGTAATTAACTTCCCTTGCATGATTGTTGACAGATAATGCTGGTGCTAGTGGGGCTTCAAATAATGGTAAATTCATTTTCAAATCCTCTTCAGTCAGAGTTTCTATCGTCAAGAAATCAGCTGCAGATTCAAATGGGAACATGCCAAGCAAGGAGTCTGAAAAGCAGGATGCAAATTCTACAGCTGTGACTAATAGTGGATTGCTATCGTTATGCCAACAGTATGGAAGTGATGAAGATGAATGATGGAAATTGGAAATAGTGTCATGAAATTTTTTCAAAATCTGAAAGAAGGACAAGCATATGCAGCTTTCCATGATGGCAGAGAAGCAGCATGTAATGTTGAATGCTAACCAGCTTAACTTGAATTTCATAACACTGAAACCTAACGAGCTCTTTCTCTGTCAAAAGCTGGTTGTGCTTGTGGAAAAGTGTAATATTGTTATTGTTTTTGTATTTCTTGAAGATTAACACTTTCAAGCTAATACAGGTGTTTGCTAGCAAACCCATTGAGTGCTGCAAATGTCCCATTTGTATTGTAAAATTTATCATCCATGAATCCTTCTTGAGATTCCTTGAATTTTGTGGTGGTTTGGTATCGCACTCATCCAATTTTTGTTAGGCATAAATTTTGATGAAAAGGTCCGAGTTAATGTGCTGAGGTTGTGAGTGGAACACTACTCCGATCTTACAAGCAACATGCATAAAACATTCAGATTGAGCTGCACATTAGAGTGTTCGAATCCCTTAAATGATGCAATAACTTGCAGCACATTCTGTTCATTGCCAGCCAGCCATCATAATACATGGAATAACCCGTTTAAGTTCGATATGAAATCTACCGGTCTTATATCAAACAAGGGCTAATAATTTAGGGGGTCTGAGACCTTCGCTTCATGAAACTACCAAAGTAGATCAATAGAGTGGTCATATTACAGGACGACTGGAGACAAATGTAAATGGTAAGAAACCATTTTCCAAAACCTAAACTCCTCATCGATACCAATGGATTTAAAGTATTGGAGGTTTACTTGTGGCCCTTCTTTTTCCACAAGTCTCCAAACATTTTAATGCCAGAACCTTTCCTCTTTCCGCCTCCAAAAACATCATCAGGATCCTCAATCAGCCCTGGAGAACCAACATAGCCCGCATATCCACCAATGGGTTCGAACGAATTGCCATAATGCTTATCCATTGATCCACACCTCTCAGATATCCGTCTCCCGTTCATCTCCACTTCCCCAGCCAAAATGGAAGCTGCAGCATCAGCTGCTTTTCTCCATTGCTCGGTCTGTACACGGAGCTTCTTCATCTCGTTTTCTAGTTCCTCCTTTGCTTTCTCAGAAGCCTCTAGCTTCTCGCTTACATGGGCAGCACCATTTTTAGTCTTTTCCAGCTCTTCCTCGACATTATTCAACCTCAACTTCAGATCCTCTATCTCAGTTACAGCTGATGATATCCTCAGCAACTTCTCATTAAGCTGGCTCTTTAGGTTCTCATTTTCCTGATGAAAAAGTTCTAGCTCTTTGCCCTTCTCATCTAACTTCGACTTCAGTGAGCTTATCTCGTCGTTCTTCAAAGCCAACTCATCAAATGAGGTATCCTCAGGCTGAGATGTGGCTAGCGATTCATTTGGCGAGCCGACATGTTTAGGTGTGAGTTCATCTTGATTGGCTGGAGGGTCAAGTTCGGGCTTAGGTTCCGGAGTCACTTTCTCGATAGTGACTTCAAAAACATCAGTTTCCCTCTGGACATCATTGGCTCTTTCATAATCAACAATGCTGTCTTTCTTGGTCTCAATTGCAGTGGAGTGCTTCACTTGGACTTCCACTGGCTCAGGAATCTTTTGCTGTTTCTTGGATTTCTTCTCAAGCTGTTCTTGAGCTGCATTTTTAGCAGCCTCAGCCGAGGCTAATTGGTCCTTCAGACTTTTAAGCTCCTCCTGCGCCTGCCCAAGTTGAGATTCCAAATCTGAAATGCGGCTTCCTAGTTTCTTTTGATTGACAGGATCAGATTGTGCGGTTCGAGGGGATCGACCGTCAGATAGCTTCGGGCTCCTGTCAGTCCGTGAACGATGGTGTACAGGATCTGAATCCGAGCTTGACGTCCTCAGACTAGGCGGTCCTCGGGGAGATGGCCGTTGAGGCATTTCTGTCCCTCTGTTTTCATTAATACAATTAGCAGATAATCAAAACCAATGCCATGAAATCGCCTACGCATTTATGCTACAATGCAAGAACAGATTCAACCGTGAAAATACCTTGATCTCGGCATTTCTCCACTTATAGTAAGACTAGTACTATATGTACTCTTTAACAGCAACAAAAGGCTGAAATTACTCAAAGCTTGATCTGCATTATTCCAATGAGAACATCAGACAACATTACATCTATGGAAATAGAGACATGTGGCTTCTTTAACATTTACAAATAACACTAACATGAGAACTAAGGAAATCTGCCCTTGTTCTTTAATGAAACACAACAGGAAGTTCCTCTACCACAAGCTGTTATTTTCTCAGATAATGGGCTTTCATCAAATTGAGGAACTTCAGAGAACATTCTTCTTTTTCCTCCATTTTCACAAGGACAAAAAATTCAAGGCTCACTGTTGTTAAGATATTTTGGATGTTATATTCACCTCAACTTTTTAGAGTGAAACAACACAATCACAGATCACCAAAGACGCGCCTTTCTTGAAAAAAGTTAAAGCATCTTTTACAGTCCAACTTATTGCAGCCATGCACACATCAATATTATGAAAAGATGTGCAGTCCTTTGCCTCTATAGCCCCACTCATTTTTGTTGTGAACCTGAAAATTCCCACAATTTTTCTTTAACATAAAATGATTCTCCCCTCTGTCTTTATAGTGAGCAAGCCATGAATCAACTGATATCAGTAGTACATCTTTACAAAGAATCAAGAGTCTCTGAGAAAAAGCAGAGAGTGCATTGTCCACAAAAGTAAAAGCTGAAGATCAGCAATAACACTTTTACCTATTTCTCTTCCTTACATCTCATATAAGATGAAAACCTTGGTACTAATCCAAAACACCCCTTCATGAAACATCAAAACCAACATAGAACAAGATCTCAAATATCCGTCTTTTCTAAACCAAAATTGAAAAAGACAATAAAAAATATTAAAGGGTCTCCCAGAAATAGCTTGAAAAGGCCAAAATCAAAAACTAAAAGGAGAAAATCAGGAAAAAGATTAAGGTAAAAGTTTCAAAAAAAGTCTCCCTTTTCATCATAACAACGGAGAAATCTCCATTGGAAATTCCAGCCCACATCATAAAACTCCTCAAAAACAACAACAAAAGATCAACAAAGTGCAGTATCTCACCCTTATTGTGTTCTTCTTGTTCTTTCTTCTTCCCTGTTAGGAATATGAGCCCCTCACTTCCTCTGGACAGCAGCAGAAAAGGCACCTCATGTAAGAGTGGGCTTAAGTTTGAATCCCGTTGCGTGGCATTTATGAGTACATGTGTGTGTATATATGGAGACAGGACAGCTCTTATTGGGACACGAGAGGAGCGGTGAAACTGTATGCAATGTACATTAACCAACAGCAGCAAGAGAGGAGAGAGAAACGGGGTAGCTGTGAATTTTTTTGAAAGTTTGAATTAAAGGTGTTAAGCTGAAATAGTGAAATGTGAGTGGGTGTTTGGGGTTTTAGAACAAGAATTTATGGGTTGGAAGAGGACAAATAAGTAATTTAGAAAGTTGAAGGGAGGGGAAGGGGACATATGAATATGTTATGTGCATGTACTGATGAATCTTGAAAACGCCAACTTGGACGACAGTATCTTGCCCTTCTTTTACTGTTGTCTTTTTTTAGCATCTTTTCAAACCAGACCTTTTACTCTCTCTCTCTCTCTCTCACACACACACGCAGACGGGCTCTCTTAGATTTCTCTCTCTCTCTTACAATACACACACGGGCTCTCTCTCTCTTTACTCTCCCACACACACACGCGTTTGTATGTGTGTGTGTGTGTGTGGATAACAGTGTGCATGTAACCCTTTGGATTTCAAGCGTTGAACTTCTCTCGCAAAAGGAAAAAAGTGTCTGTTTTGGTGTTTGAAGATTCTTGGAAGTTTGTCGAATGGAAATGCTTCTGATTAAAAGAATGTTTGAGTTGAGATGTTTGTAGAGATGAATTTTTAATGGATCCGTTGTGACTGTGAGTGATAAGTATATGGGAAATGGAGGCCATGATTTTTTCTTTTAATTTTTATTGTCAATTTCCAATCTTTATCTTGTTAAATGTGATAATTAAAATGTATTTACATTCATACGTTTCCAATGAAAATATTTTCATCATTTTTCCATGCACCTCCATCAATATATATATATATATATATATAAATTTTTTCAAGGCTAATTACACTTAAACCCCTCTAAAAATATAAAATTACACATTTTCTAAAAAAAATTAGAAATTATACTTACACCCCTTCAAAAAATTCTTCCTTTACACCTGACATACTTCCATTAGGGTTTGGACGAAAATATTAAAGTTAAAAAAATATAATATATATTTTTAATTTTATCCTTTATTTAATATTTTTATATATATTTTGTATTGTACTTATAATAAATTTAATATATATATATATGTAGAGTGAGGTCAATATTATTATAATTTTTTTTATAAGTACAAAATTATTAAATAAAAATAAAATTAATTAAAAAATATAATTATTAGTTTCATTTAAATAAAAAAATAAATTGATCACAATAAATTTAAAGAGTACAAACCCGTCAACTAAATATATACAAAAACTAATATACATCTTTTCATAAAATAATGGACAAAAAAAATAATAAACAAAGAAAGATTAGACTTGCAAACATTTGAGGGCCATCTTAATAAAAAGGTGGGGTGTAAACGAATAATTGAAAATCTATCTGGGGGCCACGTTATATAATTGAAGGAAATTGGGAAAAGGAATGCAGCTATGAATATATTCGTTTTGGGAGGGTAGGGGTAGGGGTAGGGGTAGGGGTGGGGTGGGGTTGGGGTTATCCTTCATATCTTGGGGGGCCTCTTAGATCTTCCAAAAGATTGACTCATATATAGGAGTGGGTGTTCGAGTCGGGTAGTTTGAATTTTGACTTGATTTCAATGGGTTCGAATAGATTGAATCGGGTAATTTTTAAAATTTTCAGGTTTTGAGTTATTTGAATTTGATTTTAAATAAATCGGATGGATTATCCGACGGATAATAATGAATACACAATTTGGTTTATTGGGTATTCGATATTTACTTAAAAAATAATAAAAAATTCAAAATTCAAGCTTAAAAAATAATATATGATTATTTGTTATTACTAGTAAAATAAAAATGATATATGGTTGGTGATCTACTTATCAAGTTATTGATATTACGAAATTAGATTATTTTGTCTAGTAATTTGAATTAATTAGAATGTTATACTATTTTTGAATATTAATAAATTGCTATCATAATTTTATATTAAATTTTTGTATCTATACTATATATTAAAGGAAAACATCTCTTTTTTGTCTTCTTTATTTTTATATGCTATTTTTTTTCTTTATTTTCCATCCACTTCTTCCGCTTTTCCACCACTATTTACAAGTAGTAAAACCTACTTTTTAAATAATTATTTATTTTTAGTTAATATTTTTTTCTCTTTCTCCTACTCCAAATATTCTTCAAAATTATTTATTTTTTTATTATAATCTTTATTTTACATTATCATTTTTCCTACAACCAAAAGAATTAATAAATAATATTTAATTATTTTAACTTTTTTGTACATATATGCAACATACAACTAATAATATATTAAAAAAGAAAGTCACATCATGCATACCATTATGGGTACGTGGAGTTGGAATTTGAATTAAATTATTTGGTTTTTGATTGAAAAAAATAACTTATTAATATTCAAATTATATGATTATAAAGGTTATTTAGAGCCCAATTCTTTAACTATAATGATTCAAATTTGAGTATATTTCTTTTTAATATCCGCGAAATCGAACTTAAAAACTTAAGTTCAAAATATCAAATTATTTTAATTTAAGTGTATTTAATTATTTTAAGAAATTTGAAATTGAAATAAAAAAGGATAATTACACTCAACTCTTCTGAGATCTGGTGTACATGTAAACCCTCTATAATTTAAAAATTACATCTAATACCCCTAAAATTTATGTTGTCTAACAAATAAGTTCCTCTATTAGGTAAAATTCACTAAATTTATTAATATTAATAAAAAAAATTGAATGAAGATTGATGTCTATTCTCGATTAGCTTATTACTGACTTATTTCAGGTCAAACAAATTTTTCTGATTAAATTATCCTTAAAACAGTGAAGATATGTCTTCTCACATGTATTAATGTGTGAAGATGCATAAGGATAATTTAGTTATAAAAAATATTTATTTGACTCACAATAAATATGAATTTTTATCTGAATATTTTTGTTAATATCAATAAGGTAAATACCATAATTGGTCCCTTAAGTTTTTGTTTAGAATCACTTTAGTCCCTCAAGTTCATTTCTTAACTTTAACATCCTTAAACTTTAGTTTTTGTCTCAGTTTGGTCCCTCTAATCATTTTTTTAGCAAAAATGTGGCCGAGTTTTGACTCTTTGGAGGATAAAATGGTCAATAAGTTTAACATTTTAGTTCCTTAAGTTTGTAAAATTAATTAATCTTTATTTTAAACCAAAAATAACTTTTTTATATTTGTTATGCAAATATGTTGTAATTATCTTATGTGAAATGAAAATTTTGAACTTTTATGAACATCGTCATCATCATAATAATAATAATAAAAATAATAATAATAATATAATTTTTAACTTAAAAATAAACAGTCTCTTTTTTTAGTAGTTAAAAAAAATTAAAATTATTTTATAAAACTTATCTAATATGAAAATATAATTAAAAAAAATCTAAGTTAGTAAATTTTTATTTTAAGAGTTAAAGATAACTCTAAAAAAATTAAACTTTAACAATATTTCTTAAGTATTTGGATTTTCGAATAAAAAGTTGGCAGATTATACTTTTTAACTAGATTCTTTGATGTCTCATACATAATTCATTTAGAGACTTTCTATATATATAGTTCCATTTTATAGAAAAAGTTCTACAAAACCTCTTAAAATGAATTTTATATATATTTAAAACTCACTTTTTCTTCAAATTTATAACTGTTAATATTTAATAATATTGTTAAAATTTAATTTTATTAAACTTATCTTTAACTCCTAAGATTAAAAAATCCACTTAGATATTTTAATTGTATTTTCAAATTAGTTAAGTTTTATAATATTTATTCATAATTTTCGTTTTTTTTTTGTCACTTTTGAAAAAAACAAGAGGAGAGAGAGACTATTTCATTTTAGGTTAAGAAATATGTTATTATTATGTTGACAAGAGTTCAGATTTTTTATTTTTAATGCAATATAATTACATCATATTCACCATATAAAATATACAAATTTTGATTTCTTTCTAAAAAAGGATTAATTTAATAATTTTACAAATTTAAGAGACTAAAATGATAAAATCAAACTTAAATTGACCATATTACCTTCCAGAAAGTCAAACTCCGACTACATTTTCATCGAAAAATAATCAGAGGGATCGAATTGAGACAAAATCAAAATTTAGAGATGCTGAAGTCAAGAAATGAACTTGAGGGACTAAAGTGATTTTAAACGAAAATAAAAAAAATTAAATATAATAATCATTCTATCAGTAAATTTAATGAATTTTCACCAATGAAAGAACTTATTTATTAAATTACAACAAATTTTATATATATTAAATATAAATTTTTAAATTACGAATAATTTTCGTATAAATATACCAAATATGAGAAAGAGATGTAAAATAAAAATGTACGTTGTAGTATTCTACTTGGAGGGATCTAAGGCTTGACAACAAAATCTCTGAATGATTTGTCAATTGTCATCGCACGTGCAAGCTATGCTAACTATCATGATTGAGCTTTGACTTAGACATGCTGCCCACCATATCGCACAACACATTTGTGATTAGAAGTTGAGACATGAGAATCTGTCGGATCAAATTTAAACTATCACATATTAAGTAATTATACTCATATGAATAATTGAAATAAAATTTACAAAAAAATGATCGGTTTAATTATATTTAAACTTTTTTTAAAAATGTAATATTACACTTTTTTTTTAAAAAAATTCTTAAATTATACTTGCACGGTTACACCCTCTTTAAAAGTTCTCTATTTACATCTGATTCATTTCTATTAGGGTTTGAATCGAAAATATTAATGTGATAAAAAAAATATTATATAAATTTTAAATTTTACTCCTCGTTTAATATTTTTATGTGTATTTTGTACTTATAAAGGAAAAACGTAATTTGTATATATATATATATATGTACGGAGTGATGTTAAAATTATTATAATTTTTCTCTTATAAGTACAGAATTATTATATTAGAACGTTAATTGGGGATAAAATTGGAAATTTATATAATTTTTTTTGCTAACATCATAATTTTTCGTCTGAATATGATGAATAGTAGGAAGAAGGTGTAATAGCTTCATTTATTAAATGTAAATTGCTAGCTACATCATATTTTGTGATATTTTTCCTACTAAATGCAAGAGAGAAATAAAGAAATCCACCTTAAATAGTAGGAAGAAGGTGTAATAGCTTTTCCCATCAAGTTGCTATATTTTCCCTCCAAACGTCTATATTTTCCCTCCACACTTAACAGCCACTAACAGAAATAGCAGCTGCCATTATGAAATTGACGGAAATCCCTTGTAGGTCCTCAAATAGGAAAAAAAAGCTACATATGGGATTCAATGTGCGAATTGACCAAAGTATGGAACCAAAACTGAAAAGAGGTCAACTTATGAGACCAAAATTAAAAAGAGGTCCACTTAGGGGACCAAAATTAAAAAGAGGTCCGCTTATGGGACCAAAAATATAATATATTCTTAAGGGCGAAGATGTATCTTCTCATATGTATTAACGTGTGAAGATATATAAGTAAGTTTAGTCATAAGAAAAGTCAGTAATAAGTCAATTGAGCGTAAATATAAATTTTTATTTTTTTTTGTGCTAATATCAATAAATTTGATGAATGTGATTAAGGAGAATCTATTTATTGAACAAAAATAAACATAAGGGATACTAGATATAATATCTCAAATTACAAAAATTCATCTATAATTATATCAAATATCATGGAACAACGATATATATAATCATCCCACAAAAGAACTGATACAGTCTGATATTTTAAAATTTGAATGAGTTGGAATTTCCAAACTAATTGGACTATTGGTTGACTCAAATCTAATTAATAATATCGTAATTATGTAGTTACTAATAATTATATAAACAGAAATAATAAATATATAAACACTACATGTGTGAAAATTTCTGCTTTGTTTAATTACGTACTTAATTTTGATTCCTATCTATACCTCAAGATTATTTGCATCAAAGTCACATGTCAACCATATAAAGATTAACAAGAAAGGTTGGCCAAAGTTATGAAATAATTCAGCAAAATGAATAGCAGCATTCGTTCAAGTACAGTACAGGTCCAGATATAAAGTAATATATATATATATATATATATATTTATTTATTTATTTATTTATTTATATAATCATACATATATAGATTTAAATTTTTTCGTTTAATGGTAAACCTGACTATATTTTGGGTTCAAACCCAATCAAAATTACGAATACTTATATTTCTTTTACAATTATTTTCACAAAAAAAAAATATAGTTTTATGTTGTAGTTAATTATCATAGTTAAAAATACAAATTATGAAGAATACTAATTACTTATGAGTGTGCAACGATTATAAGCCGTTGTCTTTTGGCACTTAGTAAAACCATAGAAAATATATTTTTTTTTTCTTAAAGGTAAATTTCATAAATATAAAACAAATTGTACAAATATAACATTGAGGCAGAGGCTCACAAAAGCTCGAAAGTTCACGACAACACGGCCATTGAATTCACCGTGTTAGTGGCCGTGCTATACAATGGCCTCGTAATATTTTTCAAATCCTATAAGTGGCTACAACAATACAGCGAATGTTCCTTTCGTTCCACGAGGGATAAACAAGTGAAGTAAGTAGCAAACAATATATAGCAATTGCAAATGTCGACTAATCGTACTCAAAATTTAAATTTTTGTATCAATTTTATTTGATTGTGGTAGATAACATTAGTTTGTCATAGTTTCTGAATTATGATAATTACTAGTAGTGTAAGGAATAATTCATGTTTTTTTATAGTGTCGTTGATTATCGTATTTTGAATTTATAAATATTAAATTGATGATATTTAATTATAACAATATTAAATTGATATTTAATTCGAAGAAACGTCTATAATAATGTGTGAGGTATCAATAACGTAAGTATTTAATCACAATCTATAATTTTTTTGACATTCAATAACTCATCCAACAATTTAATTAGTATCTAAATTAGTTAGATACTAACAATAAATTAAATTATGGAAAAAAGGAATGAATATATATAAATAACTATAAAGTTTATAGTGACTTATTCATTAACAACTACTAAAGTATGGGTCCAAATTATTTGTGTATGCAACGATGGGATTGTTCGGTATAATTACGGTTTTAGTCCTTATACATTACCACTAATTCGTTTTCAGTCCCTAAATATTTCGAAGTTCTAATTTAGTCTTTCACCTTTTAAAATATTAACAGGTTTGGTCCTTGGGCTTAACTAATGACCATGTTGCCCTTACAAATAAAACATATAATCCAATTATTTATTCCCTATGCTCATAATCAAGCCCAAAATACTTCCAAAGATAAAATTAAGCCTTCGTATATTCATACTTAATTTGACCGACTTGAAATCTACTATTGAAACATCGTTATTATTAAAAGGGTTGTTCTATCGCATCGTTTTGCATCAATTAATGCAATATAGTTTTGTATTTAGCCAATTGAGAAGGTAAACAATTATCTACATGTTGAAATTACTGGGGTGTTACTGCAATATATTGGAATGACGGTATTGTGTGTTTACTTTAATATGGGGTTTAATGCAACTTATTTTCCTGTGATATTGCAAATGAATAAATTACCCCATAAGATAAACAAATAGCAATTTACCCCTCTATACTTTTTAAAATGAATTAACTTATCTCCCTATGTAAGAAGGTAAATTACTTCATTTTAAAAAACACAGGAGGGTAAATTGTCGTATTTTAAAAAATATAAAAAAATAATAACTATATATTTTCTTTTATAAAAGAATAATTTACTCATTTGCAGTATCATATAAGTATCGATGTCTATCTATACTAATAAGATATCATAATAATAAGACAATAATTAATATCTATCTATACTAATAAGACATCATAATAACGAAATTTTGTGGACAAAATATGTATTTCTTTTTTCTTCTTAAAAGTTAAAAAATAAAAAAGTTAGATGATTTTTATAAATAGAAATTTTTTCAAACGCATTATGATAGACATTCCTCAACCTTGTATTCTTAAAAAATTATCTCTACTTTTTTCTTTATACAAGTATTATTAATTATAAATAACTTTAAATAAATATATATTAACTTATCACTCTAAAATGTAAATGTACAACCCCGTAAACTAATATATACACATTTGTATTTTTATACGAAAATTATACAAAACCAAATATATATCTTTTCACAATATAATTGTACCAAAAAAAAAAGCACCTTAAACTTGGAAAATTTTGAGGGCCATATTGATAAAAAGGTATGGTGTAAATGAATAATTGAAAATCTATTTGGGGTCCATATTATATAATTGAAGGAAATTGGGAAAGTAATGCAGTGATAAATATATTCGTTTTGGTGGGGGTTGGTGTCTCATCCTTCAGATTTAAGGGGGACCTAAACTCCGGAGGTATTGAGATTTTATATCATATTATATATTACATAATTTTAAAAATTTAAAATATAATTAAGTTAAATTATAATTTAAAAGGTGATGTATAATCGATCACACATTTAATTGCACCAAATTATGTCAGTAAGACGGCAACGGGCCAAGTCCGAGGTGGTTTTGTCAAAACCTGAAACTGACTAGTGAAATTTTTTTTGAACTTGAGAACTGACCTACTCTCAGTAAAAAAAATAGAAAATTAGTGACAGAAAAAAAAATTAAGTGATAATTGTTAATATTATCACTAATTATAGTTATTTAGTGAAATCCAACCCTCCGTCTGGCTTTGTTGACACAAAGAATCCCATTTAAGACAGTGTATGTTATTCAATTCAACGTACCAAAAATCAGAGATAATCGAAATAAGTGTCTTAAGAAATGAATCTGATACTTGAAAACAAGTCGATGTAGGTTAGGATTGTAGGACTGGCTTTACAAGCATTCGTCTCCTTGTATAAACATCTCCCATTCCATCCAAGTGTTTTCCTTCTAATTTACTCACGTATCTTCTTAAAACATCACTTTTTGACTCACTAAAGAAAATACAATTGTTAACCATAATTAATTGCTATAATTAAAAATAAAATAATTGTAGCATATAGTCATTGACTACGGTCATGCAACGGTTGCTGGCCATGGTATCTGTAAGGGTGGCTAAAATATTTGTCATGGTTAAAAGCTATGACAAAATATTTTTATTATAGTTCTTATTCATGACAACTAACTTTTTCTTGGTGGAAAATTTATATTTTTGCATCAATTTTATTTAATTTTGGTCAATAAAAAGTATTTTGGCTACAATTTTTAATCCATAGCTATTAAAATTATAATCAATAGTCATTTTATTTCTGGTGACTATACAACATAGCGGACAACTCGAAATAGATAGTGTACGCTTTCTCTACTTGAACCATCAAGATGTCAACCAACTCTCTTCTTCTATCTTCTTACTAAAGACCTTTGTGGATTTCTCTATGTTGATGAGTTGTCCAAACGCCAACTCACACTTTTGTAATAAATTCTTCACACGACTAAGAGCTCTAGTAGATGTGTTACAGAAAATAAGGGTAACATCTGCAAAAAGAGCTAGTATGACTAACTCAAGGCTTAGTATGTGCCACCTAAACCCTTTTTAAGTGTCCATGTTTCGTTTGTGCGCTCAGAACATCACTTAAAGCTTCGGTTCATAGGATGAACAAAAACGATGATAATGAGTCTCCATGTCTGGCTCCCCCTTTCAAACAATAAAGTCAAATTAATCTATGGGTGTAAACGAGTTGAGCTCGAGCTCGAGCTCGTAATATCCTGTTTTGAATTATAATTTTGAGCACATTTATATAACATTTTATTGCTAATCAACTAACTATTTAGAAAAACAAACAAGCCTTACCAAATTTATAAAACCAAATAGAAACCAAAAAATCACAATATATAAAGATTAAATTTGCCTAAATATCAATCAACCATTTAAATAAAAATAAATTAGTTATATTTATCATAAACCAGAAACATTTCTAAACCCATGTTTGTTCAAAAGTAACAAAGTCCACATAACGGAGTCGTTCTTGTTGCTATTGTCTTAAACCTACATAAAATAAATGAGAATGAACTAAATTAGAATCATACAACGTAATTCAACCAATATATATTTATCTCTTTGCAAGTGAATGAGAATAGCATAAGATTATCAATATGGTTTGCTAGAAAGTTAACTAACCCAATAAAAAAGATAAGAAAGTTACCACGTAATTTGATATCAATACCAATTGAAGTATCTAACCTCCAACCTCCAATCTCAAACGTCAAACCTCAAACCTCAAACCTCAAATCCACCACAATTAAGTCATCTAAAAGATGTTACAACATGATGCAATTAAAAGAAAAAAACGAGACAATTTTCAGCAGTTAAGTTACATGAAGGTGCCTTTCGCACATCACCATCAAGTGACAAATTTACATATATTGCTTTTTTGTTGCTCTACAAATCAATGAATAAAACTAAATACACTTATAATAAGTTAAAAACAATAGTGATAGTTTCAAAACTTTTAAAATACAAAAGAACTTACCAAAGATTTTTTCTTCATTAAAAGTGCTTTCTCATCCAATCTCTTTTGCATATCAATACTTAAACCGTGTCTGAAGTCAATGATGTACGATATTTATCTATAACTCTACTTTCGGGAAGAAAACGGCTTTATAAATAAATTCTATGGCATCATGAGAAGAAGACGATAATGGATCACTTTCTCTAATTGGCATAGGATTGGATAGTGGAGAAAGAGTCCAACCTTTCCCGAAAAGTACGGACAATCTAGAATGAATGAAAGAGAAACACCTACACACCATCCCACCATTCATTAGTCCTATCTTATCAGACGTATCCCTCTTTTTGATTCCGCCTGTTACATCTTACTGGATATTGCATTTTCTCGAAGAGCGTATAGTTAAAAGCGATAGACCGACCCTATCAACAAGATAAAATCAAATAAATAAAGAGCTCATTGGCTACGTAACGGATGAAGAAGTCACGACTGACATGGTAAGTCCCGAAAAGATAGAATGAAAGACTTTTAGGAGTGGTTTTTGGGGAGTAGACCGCACTAAGCAACAGTGGTGATCGGGATAGCTAGAATATCTCTTGCCATTATTGATAAAATCTTATACTTCAAGACATGAACTCTCCACCATTTCAGAACATCAAAGTCTTTCCCATCCTTCTTATCCTTCTCAAATATATAACAGTTTTCCTCAAGATATAAATCAAGTTCAGACTTATGAGGTTGAATAGATTCCATTGACTTCAGATATTCAACATACTCAGACTAGCCACATTGAGTTTCAACATTTCTAATACCTCGATTCGATAGTTTGTTTCTTCGCCCTTCTCCAATTGACTCGTCTTCAATATTGGAAATAGCCATATACTTAGAATAGAGCTCATATAATGTCTTCCGAACACTAGTAATCTACCTCTCAACATTTTTTGAAGAATATAGTCTTGGAAAGCAAAAGTCAAGTGCTCTTAACTTACGCCTTGAATCCAAAACAGTTGCTATAAACATTAGCAAATTGGTCTCTCCCCAATATTTGCCAAACTTGTTCTCCATTCTTGCAACCATGTCCTGAATGAATATATCTTTATCTAATGTATTCTTATCTAACAAAACTTTCATTCTGCTCACCTTATTAAGGAATAAATTTGAAGTAGGATAATCACTTCCGGAAACAATGTGCATAGCATTCTAGAATAGCTCTAATACCAAGCACACTTTCTCTGCTTTTGTCCAATCCTCTGCATTTGGACAAATATGACAATGTCCCAAGCAACAAACCTTGGGAAGACATTTTTGAATTTGATTGCAGCAGTCAATATTTTATATGTTGAGTTCCACCTTGTCCGACAATCATCAACTAACTTCTTTTCTGGTAAATTTAATTGCATCACTATCTCAGAGAATATTTTAAGTCTTACATCAGATCGTCGGACATACTCTACACTATATCATATAACATTAACAATATTTTTAATCTCACAAAGTCCATCTTGAGCAATGAGATTAAGTATATGGACGCAACATCTTACGTGAAATAGTCTTCCCCCACAAAGCAGTCTCCTTTTATTTTCACATAAATCTTTAGATTTTCAGTAGCTGAATCATTGGTAGAAGCATTATCCACAGATATGGTGTGGATCTTACCATCGATGTCCCAATCCTCCAAGCAGCGCCAAATGGCATTTGCAATTTCAAGACTTTGACGTGGAGGTGGAATATGAACAAAGTTAAGCACACGCTTCTGTAATAGCCAACTTTCATCAATCCAATAACCCGTTATGACCATGTACTCGATCTTTTGGTTCTTTGATTTTCAACAATCCGTTGTGAGGCTGATTTTGTTCACATTTTTTAATAAACTCTTTAGCTTCTTCTTCTTGCCTCATAAACGTTGATGCAATAAGCTTTTGCTGTGTTTCTTGTAATTGCTAGCCACTCAGGCATTCCTCTTCTTTGCATCAAATTGAATCCTTCTTTTTCCACAATAGAAAAAAAGATGCTCATGCATCATGATCCAATGAGCCACTGATTCTTCCATCTTCTCCATATCAAACTTCCCAACATACAAACTTGGACAAGAAGTTGGATTTATAGTATTGGTTACAAAATCAAGTTGTGTTTGCAAAAGTCCATCTTTAGTCTTTGTTAGCTTTTGCTTTAAGATAGTTAGCACAACTTTTCAAGTGTCGATGCAATTGATTTGTTGGAGTACTCTTGGTTTTGGTATACATTCTCTTACAATGTATACAAGAGATTTTCATAACTCCATCTGCATCCTTCATTTCAGTGAAATCTGACCAAACTGCTGATTTGTTTTTACGTTTGGGTTTTGACCCTAAAGTTTCATCATCTTTCGTATCAACTCTATTAGTCATCTTTCATTAGGACTGGTTGTTTGTTCAAGTATTTCCTCCTCATTTTGCATTATTGGACTTGTGAATCGATTATAGAAAAAGAAGTACTTGCTAACAAAACAACAAAACTAATGAACTTGAAGTTCAGGCGCATAGCTTTCTCAACACTTTTATCACATTTCAGAAACTCTATGAACAAATTGTGAGTGCAGCAAAATACAACTGCAATTTAGAAATTTACCCATTAATAGATAATAAAGATAAATAAAGAAATTCACCCACTAATGCAAAGGAATTGGAATCTAGTACGCGTAGTGCGTATTAATTGTGGTCAGATGCAACCCTCCATCCATGTAGTCAGAAGTAACGAAATTCAGCTGCCAAATTATGATAGCAAACAGAGTTTTTTTCTTTGGTAAAAAAGAGTGGGAAAAGAACAAAAATCATCAATGAAAAGCCAAAGACAAGCTCTAAGCTCATGCCCAAAGCTTGTGGGTATTTGTGCAACTATTGCTCCTATCCCTTGATGAACCCTTTAAATTTTATAAGATTAAGAATAATATAATCTTTGTGGTTTATATGTCTCTGCCTTTTTTTTTAAGGCAAATGCACACAACAGACTTTGCCTTAAAGCAAAACATTTCATATGTCAAAAGGAAACAACCACTTACACGCCTGCATGTGAATAGCAGTACACAAAGAACTATACATCTATGTAACAGTGTGGCATTAGATGCATGTTCAAGCCTCATTTTGGAAGAATTACCACATGCAAGTGCCCGTTCATCCCGTCTCGGTCTGAGACGGGCACATGCAGTTATATACTTTTTTGGAAAAATTATATTTAATCCTTCATTCTTCTCATTTTTGGACTCTTAAGATGACCAAGTCATGGAGGTTGAGGAAAATCCTCCTCACTTGCTGATTTTTTCTTTTGCTGATAAGAGTCCTGCCGCTTCTTTTTCTCAACCAACTGATCTAGCTCCTCTATAAATAACCTCATTTCTGATTCATTTGACACCAAAATCCAAGCTCTTGTCTTCTGTTTCTCTCGTCCTTTTTCCTGAGTGTCATTTAGTTTGTTGTTCCAAGCTCTCTACCATAGGTGCGTGTATTAGAGAGTTATAGTTGTGTTAACCTTGAGGAGCAAACGATTTATGCTATCTACACCAAATACTAAAATTTCATTTTCAAGACTGTAATTTATCCACGGCATAACTTTTAATTTTCCAACAAGTGCCAATCCTCTTCTCTTTTTTTCTTGGCCAAGGTTGGGGATCATGGAGAGGCATTGGCGGCTAGAATGACTGTTGAGGCTGCAGTGGAATTTTCTGAAAGGGGAGTAGAATTTCAAGGGTGCAATAATTGGGTCTGGAGTCAGTTGAATGGTAATAAAATTGAATCTGCTTTCCTAATTATGCTGATGTGAAGTATTGAAGTTTGGATCTGTACGTATTTTGGTTGTTTCATTGGTGGGTGTGTTTGGACAAATCCTTGGGATGTGGCACCGTGTCAATTGATGAGTTGGTTTCTTATCTACTGTAAGATGACCTTTGATTTTACATGAATGAAATGTTTTTTACCAAAAAAAAAACAAAATAATTATTCTTAGACCCTTTAAAAACACTAATTACACTAATCCCTAAAAAAAATTTAAAATTACACCTTGCAGCCACTTTGAAAATTTTTAATTTACACCTAACCCCTCTCCATTAAGGTTCATTAAGATTTGGATGAAAAATGCAAACATAAACAAAAAAACCAATTGCGTAAATTTTAAATTTGATCCCTAATTTAATATTTTCATGTATATTTTTATACGTATAAAGAAATAAATATAATATATATAGAGTGAAATTAACATTATTATATTTTCACAATATATATATATATATAGAGAGTGAAGTTAACATCATTATATTTTTTCCATTATAAGTATAAAATTATTCCATGAAACGTTAAATGAGGGGTAAAATTAAAAATCTATGCAATTTTTTTTTTTTTGCTAATGTCAATATTTTTCGCCCAACTCCTAACAAAAGGGATTCAGTATAAATAATGAACTTTTGGAGGGATGTAAATGTAATTTCATAACTTTTTTAGGATAAAGTATAATTTTGAATTTTTAGAAGGGCGTAAGTGTAATTAATAAAAAAGATACAGTTTTGATGTTGACACTCAAAACTAATTTACAACATAATCATCTTCTTTCTTAGTAATTTATCATGTTCTTTTCTTTTTTCTTTTTTTGCTTTAGGGGAAAATAAAAATTCTTTCATAAATGAAATAGGTTTATCAGTCTCAATGGCTTCAAACAGTAAACAGGATGAAATGTCCCCTCTGCGTTTGCAATAGTGTGGACTGCAAAATTGGCTATTCTATTAACATGTCACTATTCCGTCTCTTTTGACTTTGTATAATTGTGGGCTTCATAATCTTGTCGTGATTTTATTGTCTGCGTAACTGATGATGTGACAATTGTTACCTCTTAATTTGTCATTACATGATCTTATGATATGCTTTTATGAATGTTAGTAGAATCTAAGTGATTGGATTTTTTTAGTTAAATTATGTTGCATCCAATTAATATATATACGCAAATGTGTATGATTTTTTTTAAATGAAATGAATGATATAATGTTAAATTACATACGTGGTATGTATACATTGAATTTAAAAATTCAGTTCGAAGTTAAGAGGGTGTTTGTATATGAAAAAAAGATATAATCTTTTCATTTACATCTAGATGAGAATATGCATAGAACATATTTGTTGGGAGTGTTCGACTGTTTTGCTCTTGTTTTGAACGAGTTCAGGGCATCTTTCACTAGAAGAATTATAATATTTAACTATGGTATATTGCCATAGTTGATAATAAATAGCTACAACAAATAGTTATTAATCACGACCACGCAATGCTGGTTGGCTATCGTTTTTGCGAGGATGGCCGAAACATTAGCCACGCTAAATATTTTGACCATATCTTTTAGTCATTGAAAATAATCTTTTCATGGTGAAAAAGCTAGTTTGTTGCATCGATTTATTGATTGTAGTTAATTGTGGTCATTTATCATGATTTTTAGCTATAACCACTAATATTACAACCAATAGTAAATTTTTTTCTAGTATTCTATGTGGAATGAGCACACCCATGATTAAAATAAAAAGAAAGAAATAAAGAAAAGACCTTGAAAATCAAGTCATAGAAAATTGCAAATAGGATATAAACCATATGCCACTACAAGAAATATAATATTTAATCATAATTATTAATTATCATGGTTAATAATAAATAGCCGTAACAAATAGTTATTTACCACGGCCATGCAACGATTATCGGCAATATATAGCTTTTTCGAAGGTGGCCAAAAACGATTGTCATAGATCGATAAAAGCTACGACTAATATTTTCACATTTGCTCTCAGTTGTGGAAAATAAGTTTTTCATAGTAGAAAAACTAATTTGTATCAATTTTATTTAGTCGTAGTTTACAATAGTTATATGCCATGATGTTTAACCATAATTATTAAAATATTTTGGTCAATTATAATGTTGTTCCTTTAGCGTTAAATGAAGTACAAAAAATACTGTAGAAGCTTGCCAACATGATATTTGAATATAATTATATAAGTAATTAAGGTAGCAGCCCTGTCTTTATATTCAGTTCTGACTTCATGTAATTGGAAGGACTGCATGAGGCCGACAGTGACATCCAAACCTAATTCTGACCAAGTGTTGGGAGCAATTAAGCACATGAGTTTGGAATTGAATTTTTTTATATAATTTCTATGTATTTTGGGGTCTGCACAATTTGCTAATTGACTGTACCAATCGAATTAAAAATTTGATACGTATTCAATATCGAATCGAAATTTGATTTGGTATTCTGTAATCAATTTTGTTGATTTTATGGTAAGATATTGGTATTTGATATCCATATATAATAAACGTAATATAATTTCTTAAAAAAAATATATATTATATATAAATATAATAATAATTCATATATAAATATAAGGATGAATTATATTTTGCCATCCAAATTATAATTATTTTTACACTTTACCATCTAAATTATTTTTTTGTGTCAACTTACCATGTTAACTATACGAAATTTTGTATTTTGCCATTTTTAATTATTTTTTCACCAAGTTTTTTGAAAAAAAAATCACATGCAGTGCAGATGTGATATGATATTTTTTACATATGCACATCATGTGACTTTTTTTGGTAAAAAAATCAGCAAAAAACCGATCATATATATGGTGAAGTACAAATTTCGCAAAATTGAGATAGCAAATTGACACAGAAATAAATTCAGATGTCAAAGTATAAAAACGAGTAAGTTTGAAATAATTTACTCTAAATATTATATATTTATCTGTAAATATGTAGGATTTTTTTAAGAAAAAAGTAGTAGAAAAGCAAATCGAATCGAATTTATTTTTGTTTTTATCGAATTTGGTTCAGCATTCGATACACCATTTTGACGTACCAAAATTTTAATTCGATTTGATATAGTTTTACCAACACCCTTAGTCATATCTTCTATTTATTTTATATATACACATTAGATATATATATATATATATATATATATATATATATATATATATATATATATATATATATATATATATATATATATATATATATATATATATATATATATATATATATATATATATATATATATATATATATTTTCTTAAATATAAAATTAAGGACACAATGGTTGAAGACGTGGGTTAGTATAGGTAAAACGAAATAGAAAATACAGTAAAAACTCCAGTAAAAAGTTCAATCGCAAGACGGCGGTGGCTGCCGATCACCCCAACCTCGCAAGCAGGGTTAGAAGATTTTTGCACCAGTTATTTAGATCGGTGTTTAAATTATAAGTTCTTGAGTAATTACGTACGTATTATATAATAATATTATAAACTAAAATGATGATTTTTATGTGTCATTCAAAAGCTTACAGTTCAATTCGAATTATATATAAATGGATGAATTTCTATTTTCAATTATTATTATATATATATATATATATATATATTCAATTTCTTGCCCATATGTTATACATCTACACTTGAGAGCACTTTTTAGTGTCTCACTTAATTTTGATATGCCAATTTTTATTATGTTAATATTTAATTAATTTTTTCTTAATTTTTTATTGTTTTCAATTTTTTTAACTTCTCATTTTCTCTTTTCTCTATTGTTCTTTATCTTTTTAACTTCTCATTTTCTCTTTTCTCGACTCTCACATATCTTTATCTTCTCTCATGTTTTTATTATTTTTGCAATTTTATTTAATATTTTTTTATATAATTAATATATTTTTAAAATAATAATAATTTTTGAAAATTTTAAATTGATACTGCACACATATATGAATGTGCCCCGTATGCTTTATCTATAATATTGACTAGACCAAAACGTTATAGAAAAAGTAAAACATTGTGGATCTCTTGTCTTACTTTTGTGGCACTTCAGTGAATGACTGGAAAGTTTTTTATATATATAAATGAAAAAATATAATTAATATAGATTGTAACTTAAAAATAAGACTGCCTAGAATTCATGCATAAAAAAACATTAGTATCAATGCGACATGAATATGGGATTGAAAATTATTTAAAGTTTTACTATATCACCACGACTTGCAACTAAAATACTGAATCGCGTGATTGTGGTTTTTGGTGCTGGTTTAATTTTTTTATTCAAATTCTATTATACCTTCTATTTTATAACAAGATTAGAGGACTTATAATGCCATTATTACCAAACAAATGAACTAAAATTGCTTATTATTGGGGGAAAAAACAAAGGGATAGGCAGAAGTTGATTCTCGATACAGAAATTATCATTTTATCAATGATCTTAGGTAAAAATTATAGCTCGGACTAAGTTTGGTCGAACCAAACCAATCAGAGATTAAATGTGATGCACTTGCTATGCAATTGGTCACTTTCTTTAACTATATATCAATTACATGACAAGTGTATTTCCCGTCAGGAAACATAGATGATCTTGATACCGCCAATGATGATATCTTCTCCCCCTGCTTTAGGCACCAAAGAAACCAATATTTTCTCATCATCTTCAACGTCCAAATCCTCCAGCAGCTCTGTTAACCCCAACCTGATCTTAGTCTTGACCTTGGTCGAATTCTTGTGTGGCACCTGGGAGTAGCATCCTGCGTACTCTGCCTTGTCCAATTCATCAGGTTTGTCATCCTCGTCGTTCACGAAAACGTCGAACTTCACAAACTTCGCGTTGTCCACCTCTATCCCTTCTATCACCAGCAGTTCCTCTTCCTTCTCCTTATCCTTCTTGCTTCTCGATTTCTTGGGCCTGTTTACCAGCACTTTCACGACCTTGTCAAGTTTCACTGGAAAAACAGTCTCCGCCGCCGGGGCCCCAGAAGACGACGCCGCTTTGGATTTCTTGACGCGAGCCGGGGGCCTACTCTTCAACCACGGAAGGTCCACGTCTTGGTAGACGTACCCCATTTTCTCGTTGTCTAGCGTGTCGACGACTTTAACGCGCACAAGCTGCGCATTTTCGTCGTAGAACAGGAAGTCGGCTTCCAACCAGTCAGAGTCGGGGAAGTCTTTCGGTTTGGGGCCCCTCAGGCCCCGCCACACTGTCCAGAGGCGATCGACATTCGTGTGGTGGCTGTAGAAGATCGGGTCTCGGGCGGTTGAGTAGAAGTTCCCCATGTCCTCCCCGGTCGGCGTGCTCTCTCCAATCCAGCCGTGCAACGCCATGTGGGAACCCCGCTCCACCGATCCAGGCCCGGGGTCTGGGGCAGTTCCGACCACATACTTGGCTCCATAAAAGTCTTCCAGCTTCGAGACGTTCCGCACCATTTCGCTGTACATGACTGTCAGGTTATTGGGGATTATCTTTTTAGGATTGGTGGGGGACCTGGAGGAGTATGCCAGATCGGCCAGAGCCGGCGGCAGGTGACTCTTGTTGCGCCGCGCATCAAACAGCGGTGAGTCTTTCCTCGCGAACACTTCAGGCATAATCATCCCGTTAGGGTTGTCCCAGTTCCAGAATGGCAGTCCGAAAGTGGGATCATCGATCAATTTGCCCAAGATTCTCTCGAAGAAATACAAGTACCATCTATGCCAGGGGAAAAAATGCCAGCAATTGTGAATCTGAAGTTTCAAGTTGGGGTCCCCCGTTTGCTGATACGTAAGATTGCAATAAGCGCAGTGGACGTTGGCCTGTTGCATAAAATTCCGGGGATCCTCGGGCGGAAGAGCCTTCATGAGCCCGACAGCTTTCTCAAACTTAGCATAATAATCCTCGCCGGCCAAGTGAGCCGCCGGACGGAATCTCATTTTTCGGACAGGGGGCAGCGTGTAGTCCATGATTTCTTTGGAGACAGGGGGGCAGCAGTTCACGTCCAGGGGCTGCTGAGTGTTCAGATTTGTGCCGGTGCTGCATTTAGATAGATCAGGGGACGTGATTGGAGTGGCCGAAGCTAGTGAGCCATCAGAGACCAGATTGACTGCTGCGCCATATAACCCTCCCATTCCCAGGAGCAAATTTCTTCTATCCAGTTTCCCTTGGGAGGTTTCAACATTTTGAGGACTCTGTTTCTCATTTTGGCCGCCGTTGGTGGCTTTGCACGACCACGTAGAAGGACGGGTTCGTGTCGTATGGGTTGACGAATCTGGTGGTTTAATGAAGAAATCAAGCCGTAATGGTAAACCCGCGGTGGAGGTGGTGGACCATGAAAGAGCGAGAGAAGCCATGGATTGTGTTTGTAGTTTGTTGTGTAGTAAATTCTTGCATGCTGAACGAGGAAAAGACTTCCATTCTATATATAGACTTCAAAAACAAAGACATGTATATGCATGTACATAGATATATTTTCGAATTTGTAATTTTGTATTTTATTTTTTATTTTTTTAGGTTGTAAAATAGTTCTATAATTTTTTTAATATTTGTGACTTTGGTCCTCTCGGTGGTGGATTTTTCAAAAGTTTTCGGAATAAATCATGTATACTTTGCAATTTTGGTTTTTGTATCCTTTATCTTATTAATATTGCAAAAGAGTCCTGTAACTTTTTAATATTTTGCAATTTTTGTCCTTCTGGTGTCGGATTTTGCAAAGTTGTTGAAATAAATCATGTGTTAGGTCATTCTCTTTTTGTTTAATTTTTCGTCCATGTTGATCAAAGTGAACCAATCAAAATACATCCCCAATTTAAATGAATCACGTGAAGCGCACATAATTTATTCTGACGACTTTTACAAAATTTAGTACTGAAAGGACCAAAAATTAAATATTAATTAGTTATAGGACTGTTTTGAAATCATAAAAAAAAATAAAGAATAGAAATATCAAATATAATAATTATCGAACCAAAAATATATTTAAACCGTGATATGAGAGAAAGTACTTACATAAGTTACATTTGATCATTGGTAATTAAAGCAACCTTAATTATAATGGATTCTTTCTATTGAAAATATAGATAAAAAGGTTCTGCAAACAAAACAAATATTGTTTTTTTTGCATGGATTATTATTCTTCTTTTTCTTTCGAAAACTATAGAAAATTACATTTTACCCTTGAGAAAATATCAATAAGCACAAAATTTCCATATTCTTTTTAATAAAGAAAAGAAAAATAAAAATGATAACACTATCTTTAAACTTTTAAATAAGAAGCTCACTATCTTCCAGGTCAGAAGATCGAACTGTCATTTTTTAAAAACTTCAGAGGATCCCTTATTTTTTTGTAGGAAGGTTTTTCACTTATTTTTTATTATGTAACTATAGGATATGATATTTTTATTTTTTTTAAAATTCAAAAAATTCAATTAAAGATAATAATTAAAATTTTTGACAAATTAAGAACAAATTTCGCTGAAAATTGACAATAATGACATATTCTTATAATTGTAATCTATGCTTATTTTTAAGTTAGAACACCTTTTTTTGTGTGTGTGTTTTTTTTTTTTTTTTGTATTGTTAAGATTATTTAAATCATTTTTTTAAAAAAAATCCTATTTACATAACCGTCAAGGTGTCCACTTTACTCAATTTATACTAACTTTACAGTCTTACAACTTTCTTATTTTTTTATTTTTACTATTTTTAATTAAAATTAAAATAAAATTTTGAGAAAAAATAACATTCTTATTTGATTATTATTTGCACTCAATTAAATATGTCACACACACTAGTGAATAAAAAACAAGGGGTTAGGCTCTCAGCAGCCTTCAGGACATCTTTAAAAAAAATATGAATTTTTATTGTGGTTAATTACTATAGTCAAAAGAAAAAAATTGTCATAAATACAAATCAATCATTATTTCGCAACGACCATTAATCGTTAATGTTTCTGCAAGCATGACCAAAATTTTAACCATCGCTGAAATTATCGGCAAATGATTTGGCTATAGCTAAAAAATGTGGCTAATATTGATTAATCGTGATAAAATTTAATTTTTGTGTTTGTTTTATTTAACTGTAGTTAATATTATTAATTTATCATAATTTTTAAATAATAATTATTTATAATATAGCAAAAATTCAATCATTTTTTGTGCGACTATTATACATGCGATAAAACCAAGTGGGTCGTGGTCTCCTGCAGAACAAATTGGTCTAAGTAACACTTGAAAACTCCATTTTGTTGATTCTAATGTTCTGTAGCTCGGTGGCTTGGCCTTTGCTGACGTCGAAGGATGATTATCATCATTAATCTTCATATTTTAGTTTGAGCAGCCACTCCCACCTAACCCACCCACACCAAATCCACGAATTTGTCGATATTTTGGATTCTTCTTTTAGAATATACTATCTTGAATTAGTATATAGTTTGAAATTCGAGTCTAAAAGATAAATTGTATAGTTAGAGGGTGTTTGGCTAACTTTATATGGAAGATTCTATAAGTTCATAGATTTTTTAAAATGTTTTTAAAATTTATAAAATGTTGGATCTTATTTTAAAAATAAGTTTATGAAGTGTTTTGAAACTAGATTACGTGACTTACAAGATGTTATTAATGGCAAATTCGTAATTAATTCGAAGAAATTTGTTAAGATCTTCTAAATGTGTTGACAACTGCTTACTTTTTTTAAGAGAGTTTATAAACGATTAACGTCTTATTTTTAGAGTTTATAAAATCTTTTTCTAAAATTTTCAAATATTTTGTAGCATCTTATAAGCTTTCAAATAGCTTATATGATGTTTGAAAGATCTTATAAGCTCGTCAAAATAATCTTAATTAGTTGTGGATCTTTTGTCACATTTTATTATATCACACAATTAAGTGATTGACACGTGTTCTTATTCGAAATACAAAATAAAATTAAATTAAATTACAGTTTAAAAATGGGACAACATACAATATCAATGAAAATGTGACATTAGTGCGAAAATATTGAGGTAACAAAAGTTATATCTATGGCATGAAGGTGGGCTATTTAATGATGACTAATTGTACGATTTTTTTGTGAAGCACAGACAGCAAAATGGTCCAATGGTCACAATGAGTCCATACATGTTAGGATTTAATATTCAATTGAAGCCGGGCCATAAAGACTTTGAATTAATAATTGGGATAAGAGCTTATCTAAATATCATAAATATTCGTAAGAAGGTCTGCTAACAACCTTCAGAGATATATCCTCACATCATAAGTCTCCGCACTAATAAAGGTTGTATGTATAGAGCTTGAGAAGTTGAACTAAATTTGAAGATCTGAAACAAGTTCTATCAGAAAAGCTGTAAACAATTGTTCATAACGTCACTAGGGTTTTCAAACAAAAAATGGCGGTATGATTGTTGTTACTGTAGTCTACAAATGAATCAAAGCTTAACGCCTGTCGGTTACTGGTAAATGCTGCGGAAGGCGCCGACCACCATAATCGATGCCTTTTAATTATATTTTCTACCATTGAATGTCTATAAATTTCGAGATCTGAAACGCAAGGGACTTTACCCATTCCTAATTTTCTAGTGTGAACTCCTGCTTTTGAATTTAATTGTGTGCTTAGTTTTAAATCTTCCTGCAAGCATAGAACACAAATTACATTTTCTCGTTTTATTTCTGCGATTTTGTATCCATAGATTTTGATAATGTTTTTGGAGATAAAACTAAAAGCGACACTCATGACAGAGGTTATAGGGATATCACTATGTCTACTTCAGTATCTTATGATCCAAACTTCCCTATAGATGGTGGTGATGAGGAAACGTTTATCACTTTGGAATAAAGGCATAAAAATATTGATTTATTTTCGATGATGAGATAGCAAAGGTATGTCCTTGTCTGACTCATTCTCCCGTACTAAAACAAAGTGATCTTGAATGAGTTAGATCCAAATTCTTTCTCCATGATGAATAAGAATTTATCTTTTCTTGTCTGCTTGATGGATTACACTTGCCTCTTTTATGGAGTAAAATTTTTTATTTTGCTGATTTTGAGTTGGGTGTCTAACTTTCTCTACATCCTTTAGTTGAAGAAATATTAAGAAACTTAGGTATGTGCATTGCCTAGTTGACCCCAATTTCCTATGAATCTATTCTACCTTCGTTACAATCATGATGCATTTAGGGATTCCAACGAGCTTTAAGAATTAAAGTATTTTGCACCAACTGAATACAATATTGGTAGAAAGGATCTCTTCTACTTGAATAGTATGAGAAAATACAAACATGTGAATGATAATTGTTCACACAAATTTCATCTACAAAATTTGAGTACAAGACAAGGAATAATGTGGACCAAATGAGATATGTTGATTTAAATATAAGCGGTTTACAATTTTTGAATTAAAAATAACCCCCTAATTCTTCTTCACAAATGTGAATTCATGGGCTTGGAGTTTGTTCTTGAATTGGATGTGCAATCTCCTTCTAATTTGTGGAAAGATGTCGCGTGCTACCTTAAAATATTGTATCAATGCCTTGTGGTTGCAAAGTTTCATTGTGGCAGAAAGCTTTTGGAATTGCTCTTGCTGTGGATTTCCAATTATTGTATGTAATCACTTGTGAGAGGTGAAGACCCATTTTCATAAGTGTGAGCAAGGCTTTAGGTAACTTTTTCTCATTTTCATTTTGCTTGTACATGATGGTTTTGACACAAGTTAGTCTCGTGATGGACAAGTATGTAAACATGTATTTGGCCCAATTTAGACAATTCAAAATAAAAAAAAAATAACTTTACATTTAACGAACCTTACCCCCTTCAAACTTTATAATGACAGTACTATGTAGGAATTATAAGGGTGCCTTAAGAATTGAGTTTCTCCCAGCAGTAAAATCATTTCTTGCAAGGTATAATCCTCGGATGTTGGTGTTGGATTCCAGAACCAAATAAACTAGGCATATTAGAAGGTTTTCCTTTGATAGCTCTGCAATTGCTACATCAATTGGGCTGACGAGTGAAATTTGTATTCTATGAAACAATAACAAATAACAGCATCAGATTCATGCATCTGCTCGGACCCTACATGTGGAAGTGTTTCTCACAGGAGGACTTCACCCTTTTCTTTTGAGGTGCAGTTTATAATCATCCACATTATCATTTGCAACCTCAGGTATGGGCTGATTTAGTTTCTGTTGCTTTTTTTATTAGTAAGAACTGGCTTGTGATGGGTGATTTTGACCATATTTTATGGCCTTATAAAAAATTTGGAGCGAATAGTTTAACAGGAACCAAAGAAGAAAATTTAGTGATTACACGCATAGTTGTAATCTCATTAACATAAGATATATTGGTCATAACTATGTATGAAGTAATAGGAGGTTTGGTAATTCGTTTATTGTTGAATGATTAAACAGATGCATAGAAAATTCAAGTTGGATTGATGAATTTTCAAATTCTAAGGTCAACCGACAGGTTTGCACACCTCAAACCACTCACCAATCCTTCTTGGTGCTAGTTCTTTTAAGATCAATAAAACCCAAATTATTTTGTTTCGAAAATGGTTTGATTCTATGGAAAAAGTTTGGTCTAGGCAAGCACCTCATTATAGAAATGTGCATTTATACCTAAATGCAAATAATGTTTGGCCAAACCATGATGTATTCTATTTTTTTATGTATGATGTATCACATTGGATTAATATACAGGCTGACAAAACCTCAATGTTAGATAAAGTAATAGAGTACCTGAGACAACTGCAAGCTCAAGTACATATGATGGGGGAGGATGAACATGTCGTCCATAATGATGCCAGTAGCCATGCAGCAACAACTTCAGATGTTTATGATGCCTCACATGGGAATGGGCATTGGCATGGGCAGTGGGATGGCCTGCGCCAAGGACATGAACGCTATAAGTCAGGTGGGTGGAATGTCGCCATTTATTCCACGCACCGCCTCTTTCATGCCCCTACCATCAAGAGATTGTTTGCTGGCATCGGCGGGTTCAGCATTTCTAGACCCTTTATTTGCATTTCATATTTTATGAGGAATAAGAAATGAATAATCAAATTAAAATTCCTTGATAAGACAAATAGAAAATGATTTTTTATTCTCTCTCCAATAAAAATTATGACTAATTAAAAAATAAAAATAAAAAATATTTACTATGTTTGTTTTTATTTCTAAATTATTTTTGAGACAAGTCAAAATATACCCAATGTTTGCCACCATTTAAAAACACCTAATTTTAGGTGTTTTTAACTGTTTTAGCATAAATATATACATATATATACATAAATATATATAAAAAGACATATTTGGCAATGAATAGTAATTTTTGTCTCCCCAAACACAACATTAAATATATAATATTTATTTTAAATTATCTCAAAAAACAAATTCAAACATACATACTATCTCTAACACACACTTATTTATCTTTGTTTTTCTCTCTCTATCTTTATAAAACACAACAAAACACCCAAAAAACGAATCCAAACATTATGATTATGTCATTCGATTTTTTTTAGTTAAAATCGATAGATATTTAACCAAAGATAAGTGACCATAGGCCAAAAACATTATAGAACATTTTGATTATACTTTTTAGTTATTATTATTTTTTTGCATATGTTAAGTTCACCTAACTAAATTTACACTGATATTTTTCATGTACTAAAATGCAATCATGCAATGCAACATTGGTCTAAGCCTACCTAAATTGACTGTTCATTTGAAACAAGAAAATTTGCACTAAAATTTGACAAATTTCATGTCGTACTTATGGAATCAAAATTCTGTTCAAATTTATTTGTTATTAATATTCTTTTCTTACTTGACATATTTTAAATTATATAATAATAATTATTATTATTACACTTTTATCGCATATTAAATAAAAAATCTCATCTTAATCAAACTCATTTTAATTCTATGATAAAAAGCATTTCATTGCAATCAATAGTGGTCGGATTGAAATTTGAAAATCTAACACGTGCTTGAAAATATTAACTTGGTAGGAGTTTTCCAATGGGGTAAAAGAAAAATAATAAAAATATACAAGGGCTGTTTTGCAATTTCATAATAATGGAGAGGGAAAAACAGAGAGAAATATTGACCGTGCCATTTCGGATTTTTCTTTTCATAATAGATACCTGCCTTTTCCGATATTTATATTAAAGCACTAACCCAAGTCCAAAACATGCGCTCCTCCACTGCGTCATACATGCATTTGCCTCTCCTCTGTCTACTCTCTCTTAAGCTTGACCCTCAATTCCAAGTAAGTTTTATCGTATAATTATTATTATTACTTTTATCAACATAATTATTTTGTCTTATATACTATTTTATTTTGTATATGAGCAAGCCATATAAAATTTATATATACATACATAAAAATAAAACATAAAATAAATTATCATAGTTGAATTTTTTAGACATCTCAAATAATTCAAGATGTGCTAAATTATTTGGGTTATTACCTAAAATACAAAAATTAAATTTAAAAAAAGAAGTATATCTAATGAGTAAAATATATTTTCATAGATACAATTGTGATTTTGCAGTCAATGGCCATGGATGCTTATAGCATGCTAGCAACTTTATATCAACAAATGCAATAGCTACCAGTCGGTTCCGCAGGTTCTGATTCTGATTTTGGTTCCGCTTCGAGTTCGGGTCCAAAAAATTGATTATAAAGAAACTTTACAAACAAATTCTCTTTACTCATCAACTTTATATATTTTAGGAGCTTATGAAGATTAAATTGGTCTTTGTGTATGGACAAGGTTGAGACAAAAGTATCAAATATACTTCAGAATTTTTGTACTCTTTCTTGTTTAATTATTTTTGTCTTAAAGAAATGAGAGAATGCATGTCACATATTAATTCAAATATTTTCAAACTTATGGATAGTCGCCTAAACTCTAATTCTTTAGTAAGACGTTGGACCAAATTAAAGGGGACGTCATCTCAACGAAGAGCTAGATCTCAATGTGCGTTTTTGTATGAATGATTGATTGCCAGTATGTATACAAGATTTTACGTGTAAAAAATGTATATATATTCACGTAGCTAATTTTGAGATGCTGGGTGGATTTTCTTTTCTTTCTTCTTTTTTTTTTATTTACCAATGGTCCATATTTCAAGTCGTTGGTGGAATAAGAATGCGCACCTAGGTTCAATTATTTGGATATTGTAATAAACCTACTTATATAATATTCATTTCAGTGCAGTCCAGAAGTCTGTTGTAACTAGTTATTTTTTTACATTGAAATTTAATAAATGATTGAAACTTTTTAGTTCAAATTATGAAATCCAGGACAATTGCGTAAGTTACACTTGGATTCAATTGCCAGAACAACCAATGGATTATTATGAGTTCAATAAATTATTTGAGATTTTGATACTCTTCAGGCGTCTTATTAACAATCACCTTGGAGTAAAAATGCAAGAATATGTGTAGAAATAGATAGCAACAAAGTGTTATCACAATATATATTAGACTAGGTAAAGAAATAGAAAAAGCAAAATACGAACTTAAAGCAAAATTTGCTTCTCATACGGAGAAATTGAACATATCCAAAGTACGTGCTCAAAACTTGAAATAAGACAACAAGTAAAGGAATGCCTTTTCAGTCCTTGCTAAGGTGAAAAGTATGAAATAAATGATCACGCAAAATACTAAAAATGAGGAGATGATGAAAGCGCTACTTGACAAAAACCCTAATGCCACTGTGGATGAAAAACGAACAGAGTTATTACACATGTCATCAACATGGCAACCAAACTAAAGTCAAAATCAGTGGAACCTTACAAGTCAACAAATATTAAAGTTAAATAGAAACAAGCGGAATGTGAACATACTACTAAAAGTAAATGGGGGACTAACTCAACCTTTGTCCTATTTGCTTACGAAAGTCAAATTACTGATGATTATGGAACAAAATAGGTGGTGTATGGAAACTTGGAGATTTCACTTGCAGAAACTTGAGTTGACAAACATAGAGTCACCATACATATATAGAAAAACTATATTTATAGTGAACGTGGAAGTGTCTGTCACAAGAGAACTTCATCCTTCTCTTTTGATTGCAATTTTTAATCATCCACAATATTATTTACAATCTCAGGTGTTGGCTAAATTAGTTTCTACTGCTTCTTTAATTATTTCCAAATTCGAGGGTCTACCATCTATCTTGTTACACCTAAAACCTCTCACCAATTCTTCCTCATGCTAGTTTTTTAGGATTAATAAACCCATATTATTTTGTTTTCAAAATGCTTGGATTCTTCATAATGAGTGTAGTGATCTTATGGAAGATCATCTAGGCAGGCACCTCATTATATGGAACCAATCTTTGTAATTAAATAAAATTTTCTCGTTAATAGAATTAGTTAGTAGAAAAAGTTTGCCTTTGGACACATTGATGAAAACATAAATGCAGCATATAAGATGTTGGACCGAATTTTGCTTTATTTTCACACATGCCTAATGATTCTCTATTAAGCTAAGAAAAATTGATTAAGAGTGAAATTGATAATCTCCTTAAACTAAATAAGTTCATTGACCACAACGAATACAACTAAAATGGTCCCTCGAAGGGAATGATAATACTAGATTTTTTCATGCCTTTGTTAGTACCAAGCATAACCTAGGCTATTGATCAATTGAACCTAAGAAAATTTTGCTTAAAATTTAAAATTTCTAATTATTTTTATGACATTCACACGTCTAACTATACTCCTAACAATTTCCTTGAAAATATTTAAACAAAGGATAAATTAGTTTCAGATAAAGAATTTTTAACTCGGATTTCAGAAGAAAAAATCTAAAAGGTGATAAACAAAATTGGTATTAATAAGGCTCCAGGTCCAAATAGTTTTAATAGTATGCTCTAACAAAAAATATAACTTGATTAGATCTGGACAAACGGTTTGTCACTACTTGCTCGGTGTGCTTAATGCAGTCCTAAAACTCTATCGAATTCTTATCTTTGAACCAGATCCTAACAAGGATGACTACATTATTTGTAGATCGAAAAATTTTAAAGTAATCCACTATGGTCAATGTTTTCTATAGTTCATGTATATAAATTCTTATTTACATGTGATGAATTTTTGTTACCGCTTTTTTCTTTTAAATATTGAATATGATTGTCTAGATGCATCAAATGGTACCTATATCAATATGTTGGTGCATCAAATGGATAAAACAATGTTTATGACTAGAAAATGTGATGTGATAGTTAATATGCTAGGAGTGTCCAATCAAAATGTGAAATTTATCTATGTTTTGATTGAATAAGAGGATTTAGTTGCTGGCGCTAAAGTTTTACGAGATGTTGTCACTAGGATCTAAAGGTTAAAAGTGCCTAAGGGTATTTCTTTTCACGATTCCCCTGTCACCTAACACCTATTACACATTTTCCAACATAGATTACACTTATGACTCACTTTGACCTCGTTTGTGCCTGACAACCAATTATTATCTTTGTGATAATGGAAGCACAAATGCGGAAGAGTTTTTAACTCTACACAAAAGTGTGAGATTTCATTTGGATGAATGGGGTGATAGTTGTTTAATTTGACATCGAGTTCTTTAATTTGACACATTCAAGAGCGTGAAATGTTATAGAAGAACTTTTGATATTTTAAAATTGCATTGAGTAATTTTATCAAACAAAGTATGTTGGCCTATCAATATGCCAAACCACATTATTATGGCTTGTTGCCTTATGCATAACTTCATACGGTCATGATGGACGTTGATCATATTGGGCACCTTTCTTATGGTGAAAATTTGAAGCTACACCATAAAGATGAAACAATTAATGTTATTGACGATTTATAGTCATCACCTGAGTGGTAAAATTGGAGAAATGATCGAATTGGTAACATGTTATTTTCTTGTATTGTTTTACAAACTATTTGTTCTGAACTTTGTGTATCAGACTTCATATTTATAGAATGAATGATATAGTCTCAGTATGTAAGTGATGTATTGAGTTTAAGTGATTCCTAAAGTTCTTAATCTGCATTAAAGTTTGTCAATTTTTTGTATGGTCAGTTATTTATTTGACATATTATTATTGGAGGTGGTTGTAGTAACATGGATGCAAATAGAACAAAAGAAGTAACATTGGTTAAAAAAAATGCTTATAGATGTAGTTGGACTCAAAAAGAGGAGGAGGTCCTAATCCAATGGCTGAAAGGAATTGTCGAAAATAGATTTAGAGTGAGCTACTTACAAGCTCTAGAGTAAACTCTGTCAAACTAGTCCTAGGTACTAATCTCAAAGCTACGGAAACTCCAAATTTCACACCTGGAGCAACTGTTATATTTTCTTAGTCATTATGTTGGGTAAAAGTGGAATTGGTTGGAATGATACAACAAAAATGATTGAGACAACTAATGATGCGCAAACTTCCTTAAGATCAATATAAACACTAATCTTTTATTGAATTTTGTCTTATTTTTTGTCGGGCTTAAATTTTTATCTCTGATTGCATGGTTATAAGATCTTTATGCGTATTTAATTATAATTTTTTATTTTTCATTATAATAATTTGATGTGCCACCTATTTTTGTTTTGGTTGAAATTGAAGGTTAAAATTTAATCATAATTAATGCTTGTAGTTAAAAATAAATGAAAAAAAAATGTCGTCCTATAATTTTGTTTCGAATTCCTTTTGGTCCTTTAACTTTTAACAATATTAGATTTAGAATCTATTAATTTTATGTAGATTCGGTCATTTAGCCTAATTTAGAACTCTTTTGTCTTTTTGATGATAAAAGTTAATAGTTCATCCTAATGCTTTTAAAAGGCCTGATATGCTTCCAAAATAAAACTAAGTCTCCATAAAATCATATCTTCTTTATAAGCATTAGTTATGAGATGCAAATGAATGAAGATGGACTAAATTTGCTCTTTAAAAAGTTGTACAGGGTAAAATTGCCCGAAATTGAGTTAGAAGACTAAAATTACACATTTATGAAAGTTATAGGACTTAGACTAAAACGAATAAATTTAAAGAACTAAAATTAATAGCAGGCAAACTTAAAAGACTAAATAAATAACTTTTTCAAAAAAAATTACTGTAATTAATAGTTATTTACCAAGGTCACACAATATTTATCGTAATGCAAGTGTGGCTAAAAATATTTATCATAGTTAAGAATTATGACAAATATTTTTTAATAATAAATAAATTATATTTTTACATCAATTTTATTTAACTATACGTGGTTAATAATAATTATTTATTATAAATTTTCTTATAGTGGTTGTTTTAATTGTTGTGCTCTGAATTTTCTTCACAAATAAAAAATAGAAAAACATAATTTAAGACAGATGCAATCATTATTATTGTAATTCATTACTGAATACTTAAAACTCGTGCCAAATATCAATTCAAAGCATGAAAAATTGGTCACTAGATGAATATAATTTTGATTTATACTTTTTTTAATTACTGCTTTGATTTATACTTAAAAATTTAATATTTGAGAATTGAGTGCTGCAACTGCAACTATTAAACAAAGGCTGAATTAAGTGAGACGAAGACTCTTTTCTTCCAAGCTTTTAGGAGTCCACTTGAGCCCAAAACATGGTGGGCTCAGCCACAAAGCCTAAAGAAAAAGCCTTCTCGATGGGCTTTGGAAATATTATATATAAACATTAATTTTATTTAATTATTATTTATTTCGATTAATCGAATCGAAAGTTTTGTTAATCAACTTGATATGCCGAAATAGCGTACTAAATACCAAATCAAAATGTTTGGTTCAACTAAAATTCGAACTTATTTCTGATCGATTTAATTTTGTATCGAACCAAAAATTAAAAAATAAGTTACAACTTAATGTTAATTTGTTAGTTGTAAATTATATATTAATAAATAATTATAATAAATTAAGTACGTGTTAATCATAAAAATATTATATTTTGTAAGATATTTAATTTTTATACGTCATTTTTTATTATATTTATATGTATAGTTATTATATATATATTTTTAAAATTTAGTATTCGGTTAGATTCAGTTCAGTTAACTAGCACAGAAAATCAAAATCAAACCGAATACTAAAACTCAAAAATTACTTATTAACTTGAGTTTTGGAGTACTAACGTGTTCTTTTTGCAAGTCCTTGTTCCAGGCTTGTGAATAATTCAGCCCAAAGAGCTCGAGTTGACCCAGCTCATACGAGCAACTTCTTTGCCCATATTAGGGATCATTTTAAAAATTCCATAAAATAGAGAATTAAATGTATAAATTTTTTTAATTTTTGGACCATTTTGAAATATTATAAACTAGAGGAAGAAAACTATTGAACCCCCATCTTACGGGATAAACGTGTAATTATGCCTTTTGTTTGTAAATTACATTGACACTGTCTACGGTTAGATTTAGTTACACAAATATTTCATATTCTTTGTAAAAATATAAATACACCCCCTAAAAATGTGTCAATATACTTTAACTCATGGGTGCATTCGTAAACTTCTGCCCTTGAATACGGAGTGTATTTATAATTACAATTATAATTTTTAATGAATGTACTTATAATTTTGCAATAGATATCGAGTATTTGTACATTTAAACTTAATTTTATGAGTGTGGGTTAAATGCAATTTACCCCCTGTGATACTTGAAATCAGCAAAAACGTTTTTTTGAAAAAAAAAAAAATAGTAAATTCTCCTCATATATTTTGAAAAATAAAGCAAATTACTCCCCTATCAATGGCTTTAAATAAAAATGATTTGCTTTTATTTTCTAAAGTAAAGGAGATAATATATTTTTTTTTTACAGAGGATTTTTTTGCTCATTTCTCGTATATTATATAATAAATTGAACTTTTCACTTAGGAATGGTGATCTTAATTTATTATTTTCACCTTGTGGAGTAATGTTGGGCTTTTTTATTTATTTCTTTTTCTTTTGTTGGTGTTTCGGTACTTACCATTGACTTTTGTTCCGGTTTGATGAGACTGCCGACACAATGGTCCGGAGTCCGAACAACTGTTTGAGAATCCAACAGATCTACCTCCATACACCTACCCCTCAATTCTGCACTAAATGCAAAAGAAAAATCCAACACATTGGACCTTCCAATGCTTCTGAATGAACTCTCAATTCATCAAAACCATGCACAATTTGTGAAATTTGGCAGATTGTCTAATCAGATTTATTTTGGAAAAGATTGGCAAGCAATCGCTTATAATATTACAAATGAATAAATTATTTTTTATTAAAAAAATAGTAATTTACTTTTCGTATTTTTAAAAATCTAGCAGTTTACCTCATTTAGTTTTCAAACTGAAGCAATTTACCTCCTTAAATAAGGAGGTAAATTGATTCATTTTAAAATATAAAGAAATATAAATTGCTATTATTTTTTCATAAAAAAATAATTTATTCATTTGCAATATTATAGAAATGGTAAATTACATTAAAGTCGATCCATTTTTTATTTTTTTTTGTGAAACATAATAATATGCATCGTAAATTAACATAAAGATTGTTCAAAATTCACAAAATTTGCTCCAGAAATTTGGACATGTATCAAAAACATGTTTTACATTCGGAATAGTTCTATAATTTGCTACTATATCCGCCGCCTGATTTGCTTCCCTACAGCAGTGTAGGATAGTTTTTTTAAAATATATTTTACATTGAACCTCGTCAGTGTTGGACTGACGAGGTTAATGCTTGGTCACGATTTTGATACCTTATATTTTCTTACGACTTTTATTATTCCTCCTTTACGATCTTACTCACTTAAGTACGCAGGACTATAACTAGGGAGTTTTCCTCATGATTCTTATTATTTCTTGCCTTACAGGTCACGTTTCGATATTTCAAGCTTGCTTAAGCATACTTGAATTTTTTTCCTGTTTAGATTTGACCTCAGCAAACACTATTAAAAAATTTAATTATTCCGTACGCTATAAATCACTAGGACTTAAAAATCACAGTAAATCAATATTATCTTCCACGGTCTGACAAAAATCAATACAAAAACTTATTAAGTTTTGACCACAATTAATCAACATTCAACATAATTTTACCTGTAACCAAAATAATTACAATAGTTCTTAATTGTAATAAATATTTTAGCATAGCTTGTAAAAACAATGACTGAATAGCAGTTGCACAATCATGATCGACTCATATCAAATATAACTTTTTACTTTAATCATGGTTAATAACTAAAATGAAATACCATATTTCTTGTAGCGAAACTTACCAAAATTAAATATCATTTCATTTATAAATTTTAACAAATAAAAAACTCATGTTAGGTGAAATACTTATAACATAATTTTATGGTAAAAATACATTTCCCCCCCTCTTAATTATAAAATTATAAGGTTTACACCTTTACCACATTATGAATTTATTTTGATTTATTTTTTTCGATAAGTAGTGTCAATTTAGGTCATACCCTTGATCATGTATTTTAATATTTTTCCTTTTTTTCCCCTTTCTTTGTCGTTTTGTTCTTCTTTTCCGACGTTGCAGTCCTCCGCCCCACTCGACTCAAACCTAACCCTTTGAAGCATCAGACACAAACATTTATATATGCACATTAAATGTGTACGCTACTGAATAACATAAAGATACTATTCTTAATTATGTGTTCAGAATATATATATATATATATATTATATATATATATATATAATACATAAATAATTGAACATTTAAAAAAATAAATAAGATACAGTGATCACACATAAAATTTAGCATAATTATGAATATTTTTTTTATTTAAAAAATTATAAATATCCCTATTAAATGAAAAATAAACATGTAATCCCTAAACGGTAAGATGAAAATTATTACTATATCTTGCTCAATTTTTTTTCTTAAGAAAAGTTAAACGTATGAAAAAAAAATATGTCAGGGTGGTAAAGTAAATAATTCATAAAATATATTAGTCAATAAAAATATTTAAAGTTTTTAAAGATACTTAGAATTATAATTCACAATCCAAAACAATATTTTGATTCGTTCACAGTAAAAATTAGATGAAAACTTAACTGAGGCTAACGGGATGGACTAATTATTAGATGAATATTAAAATCATGGAGTATTATGATTTTTTAATTAATGAAAAGGTATTTATATAAAATATTAGGGGATATTACTATACTTTATCAAAAAAAAAAGGAATGAGTTACTTAACTTGTTCTGGTGTTTATTATTTATTCCCTTTCCGAAATAAATAGTCGGGAAGTATTAACTCATTAGGAATTGACTTTTTGTCAGATTATGAACGTGTTCGAAAAGGAAAGTTGCAATGCACTAATTTTATGTGATCCCGACGACTCTCTTACTCTCAAAGATACTTAAGATCAACTTTTACTAGAATTATTTTTACTCAATTATAATAAAATATCAACCATCATTAAAAAAAATATAATTTTTCGTTATAATTAATTATTATAATAAAAAAATAGCGAATATAAATTAATCACAACTTAAGGCGAATAATGATCAATCATAGAAAATGTTTTAGCCTTAGCTAAAACAAAAACATGGCAAATAATGATTAGTAATGGCAAAAGTTTGAGTTTTCACATTTATTTTGATTTATCGTAGTTAATAGTATTGATTTACCACGATTTTTTAAATTATGATCATTTATAATTCGTCTAACAAAAAATCAATTTCTTTGTAGTGCATTAGCTATTTATACCCATAAAATATTAAAACAAATTATAATTTTATCATTAAATCCACAATCATTGACCGAAAATATAATGTTGAGCCAGATTTCACTCTCCAATATAATAACTTGTGCCAATAAGGCCTAACTCAGTTGAGGCCCCATGATTTTAAAGGTCATGGCTTCGAACCCCATCAGGTGTGTGAGATGTTGTTTGTTGTATAGCAGGAGTTAGTCCACTGTATAATAGGAATTATTGTCTACTGTAATAGTAGGTATTATTAAGCAGGATATGATTATTGTAAATAATTTTAGATAGATATTGATGTCGACATGAATAATTCTACTTATAATTAATTTATTTCAATTAATAATAATTTATCGCTCATACCTTAAAAGAAAATATAACAGTTTGCATCTGTTTTCATAATATTAAAGATTTTTCATAATGAAGATTATGTGTGTGGAATATAATTCTCTGGTTTTCTCTATGTAAAGACCACCTATTCCGACAATAATCACAAAAGTAGGATCAACGAGGACAGTTGATTGATAATTAATAACCAATCCAATTTAATTTTGGCAGCCACCACATTAATTGACCACGTTTAGTGAGTTAGGACCAATAATTTCGTTGGCTTGTATTAATTATTTGATAGCTCAATACTTCAAATCAACACACTTACCAAAAAAAAAACAAGAGAGAGAGAATGAAGAAAGAGATCCGATTATATGACTTTAGGGATAATTATATTGTTATTCACTTCACCGAGATTTTATATAATTACACGTATACTTTTATATGATTAAAAAAATTATATTTAGTACACTTGAGGACTGTTTTTACTTAATAAAAGATCTCTTCAAAACTCAAAATTTATCGAATTTGCTGATATTAGCTAAAGAAGTGAATGAGATATACACATGCAGTTTTGCAGCCAAATCGGTACCCCAAAAAAAAAAGAATAAAATTATCAAAATTTTAAAATTTTATGATTAAATTATGAAAATTAATTCGTACAAAATAAAAAATATCACAGCATTTGCCGCACTTTTTAATAAATGTATCCTTTATTTCGTGTGTTGTCCAGTTCATTATAGACCCACAAACAAACCCTAATTATTACAAGATTCCTTCTCTGGAAAGACTTCATTGTAGGTTTGAGATATGGCCACATTTAAGTACTTTGAATGTAATTGCCGCGTCCCGGCATTCATGTCCATTAGAACCAGCCATGCTTACCTACATTGCCTATTCCCCCTTCATGAGAACAACTTGCAACCCAAAATAATACTTGGCTGGTGGGACAGATTTTAATATAAATGAATTATTTTCCATAGTGGGTCCGATATTCAAATGAAATTTTTTGGATCTTCTGTGCAGATATTATTTGTTCTGATTAAAATTTTACGATTTTTTATCTTAAAAAGACATTTTTATTATTATAGGAATGGAACTCTGAGATTTACTTTCTCTGTCCAATATTTTACAGCAGTGAAAAGTACAACATTATATATGTTCTTAAAAAAAGTATGCTGGGAAGGATATGTCTCATTCGGAAAATGAGGATTGAAAATCTTGTACGTTGCTTTAAGAAAATGGATATTGAAAGTCTGATCGATGTGTAGCTGAAGTTTCATATTATTGTTTTGAAAAGATGTACATCTCGCAAGGAAAATGAACATTGAAAATTTTGTATGTTACTCAAGTACTACATTTTTCTTTGTCATATAGAGTGGTAAATTACAACGACTCCATACACCCATCCAAAGATTTTATCAAACATTAGAGGAAAATTTGTGATTTTTCAAACAACGAAAGGGTGTTGTAACCAAACCTCAAGGGAATCCGTTGTAATTTACCCTAATAGTATAGGGAACAACCAATTTTTTTGTAGTCATGGCCACGTGCTTAGCACGTGCCATTTTCGTCAAAATACTGATAGAGTTTTATAAAAGGACCAAAAGTGAGATATTTTATAATTGAACGAAAAGTATACTAACCCTAAAATATGGTATAAGAAATATTATTTTCTCCATATATATATATATTAGCTATGACTGCAATAATATGCTAATCAATATGATTAAGATAAGTATGACAGTCATATGCACAAAACAATTTCTTTATCGATCTAGAGTGCATGTACTTTCTAGATTAATAAATTATTTAGATAATTATATTTATACCCTTGATCTATACTCTATCTATACAAACTATCACTATCTTTTAAATAATTACATATACACCCATCAGAAATATTAACATCAATTATATAAATCATTCCTTATTTTTTGGAAAGTACAAGTTATTTTTATTTTTTGATTGTCAGGAGTGATATCTGTAATTATATAAAAGATAAAAGATAGTTCGTATAAATAAATTATAAATTAAGGATATAAATGAAATTATCCCTAAATTATTGGAATAAATAGATGGAGATTCTTCAACCACCTTATAGGACAAAAAGAAAGTAAAATAAATTTAATACTTCGTCAAATGGGAAAAAGAGTTTCATTAATTTAACATACGAATTCAGGTGAGTTATCTTATTTCCCTTGTAAAATGACATTACAACTATTTATTCCTATTCAAACTTGACTATTTTTTTTTTTAGAAATTGGTTACAATTATATCATAAATTTCGACCGTTAACTATCAATAAATGTTAATTAACAATGCGAAATGTGTATAACTGACAAATAACAATTATTATAGTAAACCAACAACTATTATTAAAATAGATAAATACTCACAGATAGGTGGAATTTGAACTCACGACCTTTTAGTCATGGGCCTCAACTTCGTCAACTAATCTTAATCTCATCGGTCTATTCAATAATAATTACAAAGCGTACTATGCCATTTATAAAATAGAAGTCGTGCATTTTCGTAGTTGGATTTTAACACAAAAAGTATAGTATAATTGACAGATCATAAATGTCGTAATATACTTATTAGGATAGATTTAAATTTTTTTTTATTATAACCCTGGATAGGATTAGTTTAATATTTAATATGAGACGAAAACACTTATAATGAAAAAAAAAAAAAAATAGGAATGGCTCAACCATTTCCTTTGCAATGCGTATAGGTTAGGAATTTACACAAATACCCCAACTCTTTTAGTAATTATAAAACATGTCATGATTCAGGTCTTTTTTATTTGGGATGTATCAATTCAGTCCAATTTGAATTCAGGTATACGGACTCATGATGACCACACATCAATAGTTCATATGAAATCGTATTAGTTTGGGACATCTATAAGCACTATTTTTTTTTTGTGTGCCCCAAAATACAATTTTTGACGCTATGAGTACTATTACGACCTCACTATTTATGATTTTGTAATTTTGTTAACTTAAACATTAAATAGCTATAACAATCCTCATTTTTGTGATTTTTATAATTTCTTGTCTTATTAGATTCATTGCAAGATTCCAAACTTATTTAAGTATATATTTGAATTTTTATATACTCGAAGTAGACTCTAGTAAATATTTTAAATTCAGAAACATTTAGGGGAGTGCTAATTCTTTTATCACTTATATAAAATGTAATGTTTTATATATATCACATATTAAATAAAATACATTAATAAATATAAAAACTATTATATACCAAATAATAAACAAATATTATTATAATAATAAAGAAATTAATATACACATATCTGACTAATTAAACTTGAAGGTCATAGTTGTTGCAGTAGACTTTACATAAGAAGTGCTTCATTTTGAAAGGAAAGATTGAAGTGCAATTGTGTAAGAATTTTGAACGACTATCTCATTTAAAATTTTAAATTATTAAAAAAAATATTTTAATATTTAATGTATTTCACACACCCCTGTAATGCAAATTATATTTTTTTAGGTTACACTGGAATTGATGAATTTAAAATTATAAATCTCAAATTGCTAATAACAAATATTTTAAATTTATAGGATTTCAAATCCTTTCAATATAGTTTTTTAAATTATATTTTGTAAAATATTAATGAAAATTTAAAATTCTTTTAATTTGAAACTATTTGATTTTTTTTAAAAAAACTATTCCATCAAATTCAAATACATCAATGCAAATAATCTTACCGAAACTGAGAATGTGAAACCGAAGATGAGTGGTTGTGAGATTTGAGGTCATCGTCGGCTTCTGTTTGGTTTGAACATAATATCATAACAAATAATCAAATCATTTAAACTTGAACTTATTAAAATAATAAAATTATTTAATATCAGCATTTATTTCAAAAATTAAGATGGACCATATCGAAGTTGAGGAAGGTGGGAGCATTCAATATAGAATAATGAACGAAAGGCATAATAAGACGACATATGTCAAATCAACGTCATCGTATTGTGGAGGGAAGATGATACAACGAACGTACATTCAATTAATATTGGGCACATTACAATAGGCCATGGTCATAATTGATTTAATGATTATATTGTACATAAATATGAGTATTCAATATTCATATTATTTATAAAAAAGAATAGATATACCCTTTGTTTGATTTGTTTTTCAGTCCTCACTTCAATTTTCAAAATATTGAAATTGGGAAAACATGTTTTTGTTCATATAAATTGTCAATATAAATATTTAATTGTTGTCCCTATCTCAGTTTATTCTTTTATGTATATGTATAAGTTTTTCAGCCATTTACTTAATAAGCCAGTGATACATTCTTTTTACAATCCATTCATAAGACTCCATTAATACTTGATACTTAACGAAGTCCAGTAGCAATATTAATGTCGAAGAACTAACTGAAGATTCTAAAATTTTAAGGGATTAATCTATAAAATATGAGTTGACATTTTAATACTTAAATTAGTGGCTGCAGGAGTGAAGATAAGAGCAAGAAATACATAGAATTAGGAGGTTAGTGATACATCGCATGAAGAATTTGTGGAATGTTATGAAATGAAAGGTTTTGCAGAGAAATGAGGTTAAGTGAAAAATTGGTGTTGAGAGTGAAAACATGAAGTTACCTTCCTTGGCCTACTTAAACTCTGATTAATAGGAGTTGGATGAGATAAACTCGGAACAGTTAAGCATAATTTAGATATACCTGGATTCCTTGAGATGATACTTAGGTGTTTATTTCTCAACTCGAAAGACAAAATTCAGTTCAAATTAACGCTAAAGAATCAGATTCTACTTACTCAATACTAGCAAACTAGTTGAAGTATCACTAGCTCAACCAGCTTAGCTTTTGCTGACCTACTGACGAGGCAACACTCAACCTAGACCCAATCTCAGCAAGCTAAGACCCATCCACCTTATCCAACATGTAATCTTTATTATACACATCAAATGACACCTCACCTCAATATACAGGGATACATATGACAGCTGGATAAAGATGACATATAACTATTTCCACGATTTTAGGCTATTATTTTGCTAATTTGACAAAGTGTTTTTTTTCTCGTGGGACCCAAATGATGCAGCAAAAGGGAGATAAACAGTATCCCCATAAAATTCGTATCTCAAGAATTATAGGAATACCTCAATTTTCCATAATCTCTCTGAATCTCTCAAGCCTGTTCCTACAAATAAGGATTTACGTAAGCTAACAAGGTAACAAGCTCATTTAGCAAAAGTCCACACAAATTCCACTCTATTTTCATTCTTCTTAGACGAGTTTCAACACTCTTCTAGACATTGTCAGCATTCCATAGTCGGATTGCACATGTTTCGCTTGCTAGATCTTATATTTTATCTTGAGTTCTTTATTTTAATTTATCAAAAAATTCATTATTAACTTAATATTTGAGTGCTAACCTACTGTTTCGTGGATTAGTTCTTTGATATTAGTATTTTCTTTAGAAAAAAATCGATCGTCATGGTGCTGCTGACTCTAATACGCATCACTTGAGAAATGTAGTTTCGCGAGATATTATTGGTCTGATTGTTTGTCACGCCATCCGTATCCCACTCGAACAAGAATAAAACCTACCAAATTAGTAGGATAATAACCTATTTACTGGGAAGTAGTTACCTGTTGGTCTAATCTTGAAATTCTAAATTGACATACTGATCTCCATGCTAATGTGTCTTTGGATTAACATGTCATGCGTGGAGTAAAGATTGCTGATGCATTTGCCAAGCTAGTTGAACCACTAGAAGGCTAAACCTGAACTAGCTCAATCTCACTAGCTGGTCTTAGTTGGGTTGGATAGGGACTTTGGCTTTCTGAGTGATATGAAAAAATAATTTAGTCAACCATATTGAGAGTCATCCTTAAATGAGGAGCCTAATATTTGGAAAGTCAAAGACTAATCCAAGGAATTGGAGCTTAATAAAGGATAATGGCCATATCATAGGGATTGAATCATTGAAGGAGAGCCCGAGAGAAAAAAATCATTTTGCCCCATCACGAAGTTTTCATTTATATCCGCCTTCAAAGAGATAAGGGGCAAAAGAATAAAGAGTCGTCACTTACCTTATTTAATTGTTTATAGTATAAATAGGAGCTCCCATTCTGACATCAGAGGATCAGGGGACCGTTTGGCAATAAATCTCTTGTTCTAGGAAGAATACCTCTTTACTAGGAGCTCTAGATCATCAGGATTATTTGTTACGTATCAGTGATTGTACTATGATTTTTCAATCGAAAAAAATAAATAATTCTCATATATTCTCGTCGATTCTTACGTAAATTGATAGTTTGAACAATATCACTAAATTTTGTGTATTGTGACCTGCTGATTTGACGTCAGTTGAACTCGAACTCTTAGTTAATTGGCTAGACATTTTCCTTGAGCCTTAAAAAATAGATACTTGGGATATTTCTGCATAAAAATCGATAAAGAAATAAAGTACATATTTTTCATTGAAAACTAAATATAAAAAATAACAAATAAAACCAAACATGAGCTCATATTTATGCTGCTCATGTTTATAACCTATATTGATAGATATTTCTTTTGGAGTGGCGATGCATACTTATTACTTTTGGCTAAGAAAACGAAGTGGACCATGCCCTCAATAATCAATTAGTCATGCATAAAAGTCTCGTCAGTAAGTCCTCTACATATAAATACTAATTCAATTTTGCAGAAGAGGATAAGGTGACGACATCGAGGACACAACTTTTTTTTTTTCTTTTTTATGACTGTGAATAGAGATGAGAAGGTGGCAGAATATCTGTTTCATTAATATATGTAACTAATAATTAGCATAATTGCACTGCACTTTTATCTGATTTCTATAATTATACATAAATTTTTTTTAATTTAAAAAATTATCTGACTTAATAGATTCATCAATTAGTAAATTCTCAAAATTTTTTGAAATCATAAAAAAAGTTTTAATAAGAATTCTATACCTGATTGACTTATAGATTTAATATAGGTCAAGTAAATTTTTTCTGACGTAATTATCTTTATATGAGTGAAAATGTATCTTCTTACACGCATTAGTGAGTGAATATGTATAAGAATAATTTGATCAGAAAATATTTATTTGATTTGCAATAAATCAATCGAGAATAGATATAAATTTTTATTTATTTTTTTATATAAACAAATATAATGTATTTTAATTAATGAATTGATCCCTTTATTGAGCAAAAATAAAAATTAAAAATATTAAATATAATTTATAATTTATATATAATTATATCAAATCTTGAAAATAACATTGTCGGGTATCCCAACTAATTATTAAAAAAAATTCCAAGCTAAATCCCACGTTGAGTCGAGTCAGTGAGAACAGTTGGAATTGAAGGAGAGTAGGTAGCAATGAATCTGACCTGTCGGATATCCTTTCATGTCATGTTCTGACCATGCACGTGCTTTTTTCTGGAATCCTCTTTAATTCCACTTTTTTCTTATGTGTTGGGTGTAAATGAAAACCTTTCAACCGGTTTTTGACATATATTTCGTCAAATTTTTTTATTTAAATTAAATTTGATTGAATTAAATTAATTATAAAATAAATATATTATACTTATTATATAATTTATTAAAATTTAATGAATCAAATTTCAACTAAATTTTTTTTGTGCGGCACGTGCCCATATTACTCTCTCAGTGACCGTTTCATCTCGAGAATGAGCAGGTTGAATTTTTATGTTGAATACAAACGTAATTTTGTGTCGTTTGATCTTGATTTTTTTATAATTATTTTTATAATTAAATTTATTATATTTACGTCGGGATAAAAGTGTCCGTTTATAGGGAATATCTGCATCAACGTCCTCTTCTAAGATATACTAGCATTTGGCGAAAACCCCTCTCAATATATTAAAATTTGGGGGAAGATAATTTATTCCCTTGTAATATGATAAATGAGTAAAAAATCTCTTTATTGAAAAAATATATAAATTATTTTTTATATTTTGAAAAATAAAGCAAATTAGAAGGATAATTTGCTTCATTTTTCAAGATACGGAGATGTAATTTGCTAATTCTTTTCTTGTTTTTGCTCATTTTACATAACATATAAAAAAGTAATTTAAATTTAACCCGATTTGAATTAAAATTTTTGGTACATGCTAGCTCCGTATAAGTTGATTGGTATGGTTTCAACTACTAAAATTAAATGCAGTACATGTTTTATCCTTATATATTTTAATTTTGTCTTTTTCTATCATTTTTGTTATCTTTTTACTATAAAAAATATAATATTTAATTATAATTAATTATCATAATTAATAAATAAATAGTCGTATTCAATAGTAATTTAGCATGGCTATGCAATGATTGTTGATTGTAGTTTTTTCGAGGTCACGAAAATATTTGCCATGGCTAATAACCATGTGGCAAATAACTTTTTATAATGGATAAACTAAATTTTTACATCGATTTTATTTAATCATAGTTAATAAGATTTACCATGAATTTTAGTCCTTAGACACTAAAATATAGACAATAGTACATTTTTTTCTAGAGTTGTATTCTCTTTATTTTTTCTTAAATATAGAGAAAATAAATTAAATTAAATATAAAAAAATAGAACGGATAATGCACAAAAATGTGAGAGTTTTTAATGTTTATGGAAAAACAAAGCATGGGTTATAAATTAAATCAGAAAATATATACCCAATTTCAATACATGGAAGGAGGGTTTTGCCAAAAATCAATTACTCATCGGAGGTCGATGCGAAAAACCCTAGTTTTAACTTTTAATTTCATTGTAACAAGTTGTCGTGTCACGTCGTTCTTGTTTATATATAATAAATATTTTTTTATATTTTTAAATATAGGTTTAAATACACTTTGTATATATTTTATCTCATTTACACTCCTAAGGTATGAACGATAATAAAAATACCCGTGACAAAATTATTTAACATTAATAAGATAAAAATGACCTTCTAACTTACCCTTATACTTTTTTATTCTACTTCCTAAAATATCTTTTATTAAAATGTCTCGCACAAACTATTTTAAGTGATTTAAAATTTTACTCATATTTTATTTTAAAAATAATATTTATAATTTATATTTTTTTATAGATTGTGAAATACAAAAAATATTTATAAGCTCAATATATGCAGATATATTTTACAAAGTAAATAAATTATGTTAAAAAATACAAGTAAGTCTGTGTAAATACATAATGCATATAATATTATAGAAAAAATATGTTATATGACTTATAAATTTTTTCTTCAATTACATGTCCACATAATAAAAATATATCATATCATTACTTAAAAAAATATAGAACAATATATATTAAATGTATTATAGATTTGCATATTTTACAGTATACAGGTGTTTGATGTAATATTTTAAATTTGTATTGATAATTTATTTTTAAAAAAAGTTAAATATATAACAACACATACATAAACTTATGTAAATTTTTTATCAATTGTGTAAAAAATATAAGAATTGTAAATTTATGGAGTTTATACAGTTTTTATACTCAGTATATAAAAATTATAATTTTTGGATGGTGTTTTCTTAAATAAAAAAATTTATAATAATTCAAATTATATTTAGGAGAATGATTGTAATAGAGATATTTTAGGGTGTAGATACTAAGGGCATTTTTGTCATAAAAAATAGTGTATATTATGAGGGGTCATTCTATTATAATTTATAATTTAGGAGTGTAAATGCACTTTATGCATAGTTCAGAGGTGCAAAGTGCATTTAACCTTTAAAGATATTATAAATAAAAATAAAATATAGAAATTAATACATTATAATTTAAAAAAAAAGAAGAACGAAAGAAAAGAAAACTAATTTATTAGTTAATGTAAAAGTTAGAAAGTTGAATAAGTTAGTTATTTCTATCAGTTGAAGTGTATTTTTGGCTTAACAAAAAATTGATGCGTCGGTGTTATTAACCACCGGTTGTGATTGTGGAGGACTTTTTCTTGCTATCTAGCCGTTGTGACACGCCTTTCCTGCGTACATATAATAAATAATCTTTCACGCTTTAAAATATATTGTATATAAGAGTAAAGTATACAAATAGATATATTACATTAAAAAAAGAAGTAAAAGAAAAAAAAACTAATTTATCAGTTAATGGATAATTTGAAAAGTTGAATAAATTAGTTATCTTATTAGTTGCATGATATTTTAGGCTTCACAAAAAATTGATGCAACGATGTCATTAACCACCATTTGTGAGTGCGAATAACCTTTTCGTTTTATATTAATATAGATATAAATTATTTTTTCATCTAATTATTGAATATATATCCATTAAATAATCTTTTGATTACTTAATTTAATAACCTTAAGAATGATGTTAATTTTGGAATTTAACTAAAATCTTCATTTATAAAAACATAAATGTAGACATCACAATCATTTTTCTAAAAAAATTAATTATTTTAAAATCAATTCTCTCGCAATCAATCCACTAATACCGATAAAAATATGTAATTTAGAAAGAAAATTATTTTTTAATACATTAAAATGGGAAAATAACATAGTTTAACATTTTAATTTTTACATGAAAATCAGGTGAAAGCAAATTTAATATTGAAAATTAATGTTAGAAATTCTGAAATTTAGGAAATAATTAAAACCAAAAAACTTTTATGAACCAACGGAAAATAAATGTGGCTCCACTGCTTTTATTTTGTGAAGCTTTTGGGATGGCTGCAGAGGCACTACGACTACCCTAACCCAGACCCACACCCATGCATGCTTCCTGTGCTAAAGTTGAAGTGTGCATGATTCCATCTTATCTTTTCTTTATTCGAGAAAAGTTGAATAAAAAAATGCGCTTTTGCTTAAGCCATATAGCGCTTTTTGGGAAAATTGCATTTTCTATGTCCCATATATTAAGTTTATTTTCAATTTAGTTATATTTATTAGACTTTATTCATATTCAGTCCAATTTGTCTTAAAAGAAATTCAATGTTAATCCCAAATTATTTTTCTGTCCAATTTTTAATGGTAAAATGACGTGAATTGGATGGAAAAATGACTTTTTCGTTAATGAAAAAGTGACTTGAGACTAATATTGATAATTTTTTAAAATATATGGGACTAAATATGAAAAGTCTAACAAATGGGACTAAATTGAATATGAGCCTATTATATGGACCAAAAACGCGATTTTCCAGCTCTTTTTCTCACGTGATCCTTATAAGTCCTTTCCTCTTTTTTGGTTGAAATTTCGATATTATACATCTAATTTTTATTCGAAAAATTTAGAGTTCCTATTCAGATATTTCGATATTATATATCTAATTTAAAGTCTTTTTTGTGATCATTTATATGTTAAAATATTAATATTAAATAAATTTTTTCTCTTCACATTACAAGAAAATAACATAATAATTATGAAAAAATTTGATGGTAAAATCAGCACCGAGCTAATTAGTAAGTAAATATTTACTATATTCGTTGCAAGCTAATCTATATTAGCAATTGATTCTACTATTTTGCAAAAATATATGCCGTTGCCATTAATATTATTTTGTAGTGGCAATTTAAACTTTTAGATGAAGTGGTCATTTAATACGTATTGAATCAGGCCAAACAAGAGGTCTTAAGTTTGAATTTTAGTGCTATCAATATATGAAATAAAGATTTCACGTGCAGAATTTGTATATAAAATGATTATTAATGTTTACAAAGTTTCATACCTTAAATAGACCAAAAGCATCTCCATAATACTAGAAAAGAAAATATAAAGAGAATATTAGCAATAAAAATTAAATAGTTTTCATAACCTAAATAGAGCAAAAGCATCTATATAACACTAAAAACTAAAAAATAAAGAGAATATTAGCAATAAAAGTAAATGACAATGTTAAAATTATCACTGTTATTACAAGTGATACGATCGAATTAGTTCCGATTTGTTACTTGAATGAATTCATAGTTTTAGTAGCAATAATATCTGCATAAAAGTTGTCACTGGCAATAATTAATTTAAAAGAATATGGGTAAAATTGTTACTCTAAATAATTAATTACCGACACTTTCATAGTAATAATATGACCGTTGCAAATATAATTGACACTGTATCTTTATTATTACTATATAAGTGTCAATAATTATTTATAGAATAAATTATATAGGACTCTTGTTAGGTTTGATATAATTAAAAAAAATACTCTTCTATTATTTAAAAAATTATCAATATCCTTTTAAAATTTAACATAATTATGTAACTCTCCAAGTGTAAGAAAGCGTCACTTAGGAATTTTTTTGTACTTTCTTTTAAATTTTTGAAAATCTGTTTAAAGGATTATGTTGTGTAATGTTCCATTTGCCTATATGTGTTTATGGGTTGTATATTTAAGAAAGTTAATTTTAGTCCATAAAAGTTTTTTTAGAAATATTTATAATTATAATATAAGATTAAAATAGCATTTTTGGTAGTTTAATGTAAAATTTTGATGTAATCTTAGCAATGCCAATAAACTGGGTGCATTGTTGGATGGACATTAATCTCAAAAATATTAATAATTTTTCAAACGACGAGAAGTATTAGTCTCAAGGCATTAATAATTTCTTGAACGACGAGGGGTATTTTGTAATTGTTTCAACTCTCTTGGGAAAGCTAGATGGCTTACCTATATATTTACAATGATAATTTTATCCACAATCCTTTTTACTAATTTATAATTATATTTTGACATGATAAAAATTATATTAAATATTTATATTTTGACATGATAAAAATTATATTAATGTCACTTAATAGAATATATATTTTTAGTGACAGTTTCAAAGTTATTATTTAATATTTTATCATTAATAACACTTTTGTAATAACCACTAAAACAAATATGATTTTTTCATTACAATTAATTATGATGGTCAAAAGAAAAAAAATTTTGGCGAGCACAAATTAACCATGGCTCCACAACGACTATTAGCTGTTTTTTTTTTATATAAGTGAGATCGAAACATTAATTATAGCTAAAATCATTGCAAATATTTCCATCATAAATAAAAAAAATGATAAATATTAATTAAACATAATAAAAATTTAAATTTTTTATCATTAATAATTAACTATAATTGATAATATTGATTTACTATGAAAGTCCTAGTACGGGAAATTCATTGAAAGCTTCACTCGCATGTTTACAAGAGAGAAGTGACGTGCAAATCCTGCCGCATGGCGAAAGGTAGTAGAAAATGGATGCCACCTACCATTCAACCATGTGTGGAATGGCATCCAAGAAAGATGTGAAAAAGCAGAAGAAATCGTTATCAGCTGGAATAAATGAAATGTGATAAGAAGTCGTGTTCATGACCACGATAAAGACGCTACAGCATCTCTACATCGAATGAAATAATTATTGGTATTATATGAAAAAAATAGAAAGCTAACAGCACACCTGCCTCAAAATGTTAAATGGAATTATTTCTATTATTGCTATCCATCCCACTTGCCTTGATTATTGTGGAGGATGTTCGTTATAGGATTCTTAGTGTTGATTTATTTCGATCTGTTAGTTCATATGCGTTATACAGATTATGGTGTATCTCTTGGCACGAGAGAGAAATTATACATTGATCACTCTTCTATTGTACGTCTGTATTTTTATTTAATGAAATTTAAATTTACCCAAAAAAAGAATCATTAATATCTGTATTAATATATGCAAACCCTATATGTGAAACTGTTCTTTTGATAAATGAGTGACAATGAGATTCGAACTTAACACCTCTTCTTCGACCTGATTTTGATGTTATATTGAACGATCACTTCGTAAGAACTTAACTCGCTGCCGTGATAATAGGAAAATTAGAAAGGAGAGTGTATAACTTTGTTGATAATTAAGAATGAATTTACCAATTAAAGGATAAGAATTTTATATAAGTTCTTGTGATTTCAAAACCAAGACTAGAAATGAAATATTTCCTTATTATAATTAAAGATGAATTTTAGTGTTGCAGTACTCCGTAGCTGCGCGCCCTTGATAAAAAATTTAAAAAATTCCACCCAAAAAATTATTAAGAAATATTTTCTTTAGTAAAATTTTTATCAAAATCAGCAACAAAAACAATCGAGTCAAAATTACCGATGAGCTCATTATGAAATAAATATTTTTCTTGTTGAGTTCGTTGCTAATAAAAATTAAGAACGAATCTCACTATTTTGTAAAGAATTTGTATTATTGATAATAATATTATTTCTTGCGGTGTGATGAATATTTTCTTCTTTAGCAAATACTAAAGAATGTGGCAAGAAATCTTTTTAATTTGTGAAAACACTTAGTTGATCATAGATTCATATATTGACGAGGAAGAATGTTCTTGTGAAAAAGTGCAATCATAGCCGCAGGAAAGACGCAATTGGCCGACCAATCTCCTTTTTTACTCCAAAAAATCTTCTGGGGCAGCCTCAAGATTTTGGGGACAACATTTGCTAGCATTTTGTATACTTTTCCTCACATAAAATAGTGATTTATTTCACTAGACCACTAATTAAACTTCATAGTCTTTTGAATACTTAACAATGTTTTTGTTTTTTTCTTTCAGTAATTTTAGAGTCTTCATCCCAATTATCATAATTTGAGGTGTTTGGCTACATTTATTTAAAATATCTTGTAAGATTATTTAAAACCGTATAATTAAGATGCTGATTTTGTTTTAAACATGGACTTTTTAAATGTTTGGATAAAATAAAGTTACGGAGTTTAATTGTAAAATTTTTAGTAATGATAATTCTATAATTAACATAATTAAAATTAATTAAAAGAGTTTGCTAAAAAAAATTAAGACAAGTTGAGAACTTCTTGTGTTTTTTAAAAGAACTTATAAAGGGAAATCATATTTCATCTTATAATTTAGGGTCTTTTGATTTAAAATTTCGTTGTTTATGAAATTTTTATTTTTTGTTCTATAATTATTCAAGTATAGTAGTTTTGATTTTATGACACATTTTCGTTATATATTTTATGTGCTTGACATGTAGTTGTTAGAGCCTTTACACTTTTGATCTCAAATGTTATAGCATTCTCACTTTTTAATACCATAATTTTAAAAAAAATAGCATTTTTAGTCTCATGCACTTAACGCCTATGTGGGCCTTTTTCTCTAAACACTTAACAGAAAGGTGTCAGGGGATTAAAATTGCTATTTTTTTAAAATTACGGGACTAAAAGTGAAAATCTCGTAATCAATGGAATCAAAAGTGAAAACACACTAAGTTACGGGACAAAAAATCCTATTTTCTCAAACTTATATAAGCTCTTTCAATTTTATTTTTGAATTTTATAAGCTCATGTGCTAAAAATTCCACCACATATTTTTTAATATCTTATAAGTTTTTAAACTTTTTATAAAATATTTTAAAAAGTTTGTAAGTTCACCTAAGCATGCGCCTTCTTTTTCTTAATTATATTATATTTTAAAAAACTTGACTAGCTATGTGATTTATTATTACTACAGTAGAAAAAGTTAAATTGAACGGTTAATACTAATTGTTGAAGTTTTAATGAACTCAAACATCTTCCAATGAGTTCATTTTAAATGGAGATAACATCTCCCCCTCGCTTCTCATACCAATATCTTAAACAGAAAATGAAAATATAAATGTTTATCAAATATTGTTGAATCAAATTAAATACATAATAAATATATTATACTTTTTATATAATTAATTATTATTTTTAAATATTATACTTATGATATAATTGATGATCTGACGAAACCCGAATAGGGTTGGAATTTCCCACTGAAAAAGTTGATTAACTTTAATTATTAGGATTTAGTCATCCAAAGTTTATTTCCAAATGAAGAAAGTACAATAACAGTGCATAGAAGCAGTGAAAGAGCCATACAAGGCAAGATCATCAACCCCATAACTGAAATACAGGAAGCCCGATCGATTTCATAGCTGGAAATCTTATTCTACTAATAAGAAACACGGGCACGCATGCAAACCAGAAAGCAAGCAGGAGGAATCGACAAATACAGTTCTAACACGTCTTAAGAGGATGACTTTGCAGGTGGATTCTCAATGACCTTGATACCACCAATGGTAACTCCAGGGCCCTGGTGTCTTGGGACCAAAGTAACAACGATGGTATCGTCGTCGCCAATATCCATATCATCGTAAAGATCTGTCAGCTTCAGCCTGATGGAAGTTGTGGCAGTTTTATTCTTCGATTTGTGGGGCACCTGCGCGTATGTCCCGGCGTACGCCGCCTTGTCCAGCTCGAACGCATTGTCGTCTTCGTCGTTTACGAAGACGTCAAACTTGAGGAATTTTGTGGTGTCGACAGTGATGTTCTCCAGAACCAGCAACTCGTCGGCTTTTCCCTTCTTCGCTTTGGGGACCTGGAATCGCACAACTTTCTCCAGCTTGAGAGGGAAGAGAGTGTCTGCTTTCGGGGCCGTGGTGCCAGTTCTTACGATCTTGGCCTTGACGGTCTGCGGGGGAGGCCTGTAGTCGATCCATGGGAGATCAACTCTCTCGAAATCATACCCCATTCTCAAGTTGTCCAACGAGTCCTTGACAGTCACACGGACGAGCTGAGCGTTCTCGTCGTAGAACACGAACGAGGCGTTGAGGAAATCAGGGTCCGTGATCCTCTTGTCGGGGACTTTGTTGCTGGGCAAGAAGTATTGCCACAATGTCCACATTCGGTCGACGTTAGCATGATGGCAATAGAACAATGGGTCCCTACCCGCCGAGTAGAAGTTGCCCAAGTCCTCTCCACTGGGCTCTCTCGGGTCTCCAACGAACACGTGGATCGCAGTGTGGGAACCACGCTCGGAGGATCCAGGCCCTGGATTCACGGCGGTTCCTTCGCGGTAAGGCTGCCCCATGAAGTCATAGACGTCGGCATTGCCACGAATCATCTCGCTGTACATTATGGTGAGATTGTTTGCTACCAGCTGGAGAGGGTCTGTGTTGCCAGTCATGCCAAGGTCCACCACTGCCGTCAGTCTGTCCTGGTTTCGCTTCGGGTCATATATTGCAGCTTTGGTATCATTAAACATAGGTGGAATAGTCATGCCCTTCGGGTTGTCCCAGTTCCAAAATGGCAAGGCAAAAGTTGGATCACCAATCAATTTCGCCAGGATTCTTTCGTAGAAATACAAGTACCACCTGTGGAAAGGGAAGAAAAGCCATGAATTATGGATCTGGAGGTCCAGAGATCCCTGCCCAGGTTGGTCATAAGCACCATTGCAGTAAGCGCAATGAATCATGGCTTGCTGCATGAAATTACGCGGGTCATCGGCCGGAAGGCGCTTCATGAGATCAATAGCCTTATTGTACTTGGCAATGTACTCAGGTGAGACCCTGTGAGCTGACGGCCTCACTTTCAACTGGTAAACTGGGGGAAGTCGGTAATCAAGAATTCTGTCTGTAACAGGGGGGCAGCAATTGATATCCAGCTGCTCCCCAGTGTTCAAGTTGGTGGCGGTACCACATTTGTCCAACTCCGGTGGTTGGACAGGATTGGCCGACGCGCCCGGAGAGGAGATCAGATTGGCTGCCCCATAAAGGCCGCCTCCCAAACCAAGAAGCACGTTCCTCCTGTCGACCCTCCCCTGGGCAGTTTCGACGTTCTGGGAGGAGTTGCTTTGGTTTTGGCCGGCGGTAGCGGAAACCCGGAGGCGGTTGCTCCGCCGCTTTGCATGGGTGAGGAAATGTGAGGGCTTGGCGAAGAGAGGATGGGGAGAGGAGCGGGATTGGGAGGTGGGAGTGGCGCATGGAATTTGAAGAGAGGCCATGGCTAGTTGCTTGTGATGGAGTACGCTAGAGATGGATGTTATTTATAGAGTAAAAGTATAGTGGAGAGCAGGAACAAATCACCATATTTCCCACATGGACGAAGTAAGCATTAAAGTCGGGTTGGTGTGCATTATTGAGCATTTTTCTTTCTCCTTTTTCCAAAAAACAAAAAATTGAGGATGAGAAGGCAATTACTATGATATTAATCACCAGAAGGCTTCCATATCGTAGAAAGCATATATTATATGGAGATAATTACACTTTTTTTTTTTAATTTGATCTAATTATAAGCATATTCTATGATTCGAAAAATTACATTTAAAATCCCAAAGTTTACTTTAATTTATCAAATTCTGTCAGTCAAAATATACTAAATTTATTGATATTAACAAAAAATTAGAATAAAAATTCATATTTATTCTCGATTTATTTATTATTGACTTATTGCAAATCAAACAAACGGAGGGACCTATTGGTTAGATGGAAGCAACCCTCATGGATATTAAACATAATTTTTCAAACCATAGAGAGTTTATGTGTAATTACACCAAATCTCAAGAAAGGAGAGTGTAACTATTCCTATTATATTTTATGACCTAAACTATAATGACCATTTTTATATTTTACTATTTGTATATTTTTTTGTTTCAACTTACCAATGGTAAATTGCAAAATCCACATTGTTCATATGAAAAGTTGAAAAAAAGAATGACAAAGTAAAGACAATCATAATTCGAGTGGGAAAATATTTTTTTTACCTTGGTAGAAATTGATCCTCTTAATATATATAAATATAAATTTTGGGGTAGACTTTCAATTTTTTTTAATAATATAAATATAAATAAGCCTATTCCAATCTAATGAACATCTCCTGATGACTCGTAAAAATATGTCCCTTCTTTTCAGAGAAAGCTTGTCTCCTTTTGCAGGCCCATCCTATTAATTATGAGAAATGCTGCAAGAACATAATATATTAGGGTTTTGTTTTTATTTTTTATTTTTTTCTTTTTTCTTATAATAAATACAAAATGTATTGGATACATAAACTTTACTTCACAAATCACAATGTCAAATTTGTGGAGAAAGATATGTCTGAAACAACCTTAATTAACTGACAATGTTTAAAGTCGTGGTGAATGATTTGAAAGAAATTAAAAAGATAGCCTTTTCTTTTATTTTATTAAAATGATAGTTCATATACATTTGTAGTAGTAAGAAATGTATGCAAATTATCACTCTTAGCTATCTTTTTTATATTTATTTTTGTAAAAATAATTAGTTGTTTGTACCATGTAAGTCAAAATATCAATTAAGTGTATATAATTAAGTATCAATTGGTTTATGGTAGCAAAAGATTGATGTATTGCTACATGCTAAATATTCAGCCCATATTAGTTTTTTTTTCATTCTGAATTCTGAATTCTGAATTCTCAATGTGATAAAATGTACATGTATCCTCAATTTATATAGTTTTTTGTGTGAAAATAAAAATATATTTTGATTAATTGATGAGATAGTTTTTGTGATTGTTAGTGATGTCAAATCAATATATTTTTTATTTGAATCTAATTGATAATTATTAGAAAAAAAGAAATTTTTAGGGAGGGAGATGGGAACAATTCATCGCAATTTGCAATATAATTTGCGACAGGGAGCAATGTTCTGTTGAATTTTTGCGACATAAAATTTGTGCAAAAATGGCCCAAACATAGGCTAGAGAACTTACTGTTGCCAAAAGTGGCGCACATGCCATTTCATCCAAAGTTTGCAACAAAGTTTGTGATCAAAGTTTGTTGTTCCAATTTGTGACAGAATTAGCATGAATTTGAGACGAACTAGGGACGAATTAGCTGAAGGACGGATGTTGTTGTAAAATCGTTGTAAAATTCATTGCAATTTGCCCAACTTTTGCTTCTTTTGCATTTTGTCGCAAAAATTGACATAGTTTGTGACGCAGTTTCATATAGATGCCCCTTTTGTTGCAATAGCAATGGTAATATTGCAACACCAATATTCGGCAGTTGGAAAAATTAGTCTCGAATTTAACGACTACTTCCCATTCCAAATTCCGTCCTAAGTTCTTGCCGTCATGTGGGGCAATATGGTGAGGCAGTTGAAGATTCACTGACACACCCACTAGAACAGATTTTTTATTTGTATATTTGATAGTATAAGGGAGTAGTAATCCTTGTTTTGTTTTGCTTTTTCCATTGATATTATTTACTCTTAATGTTCTAATTGCGGTTTAATTTCTAGTTCCATAATTAAATCAAAATCCACACATGCCTAGGTGGTGGGTGATTTGGCTTATCCCTACCCATTACTTGAAAAAAAAAAATTTAAAAATATTTTGATTATAGTTAAAATCATGGCAGATATTCATTAATTATGGTCAGAACTTAATTTTTTGTATCAGTTTTGTTGGTCCGTGTGGTACTAGATAGTATTAATTTATCATGATTTTAAACTGTGTTTATCAGGGAATAATTTATTTTTCATAGTGTCACCTACAATTCTATGATCTTTAAGTAAGACAAATATCTATGTATTTGATAAAACTCAAGCCCATGATCTTGAACTTATTGAAATCTCAACCTTAATCATTAGGCTAAGTGATCATTGCTATGCATTCTAATATTTGCTAATGCCTTTTGTTTCAATTCATCAGCTGCTTAAGAGGGTGTTTGGCTGAACTTTTTGAAAACATCTTATAAGATATTTTAGGAGCTTATAAGATGTTGGATTTTATTTTAAAAATAAGTTTCTAAAGTATTTGGAGAAAATAAGATGTTTTCACATCTTATAAGATGTTAGGGTGTTTGGCATAATAAGGTTTTTAATTGGTAAGATGACTAAAATGAACATGATAAAATTAGAATCAAATAAATTGTTATTTTTTGACATATTTTATTTAAAATATTTTTTAAACACTTTTATAAATAGTACACATCAATTCAACTTTAAATAAAAATTTAATGGATAATTTTTTTACAATTACAAAAAATAAAATTATTATCTAAGTTTTTGAATAAAAATAATATATATGTACATTCATGCTAGTCGAATATTAATATAGATTTATAATCGATATTTTCTTTGTTAATGTAATGATTATTTTTAATTATATAATTTATAATGTCATGAATTTATATCTTTTAGTAAATATAATATCAATATCAATCTTACTTTATTTAACTAAAATAATTTATTATTAAGTAATGAAGTATTTTTCTCTTTTTCGAATATCAAAAAATTAAATAGCAAAAAGAAAAATTAAATCGGAGAGACAGAGAGAGAGAAAGAATATGTGTGTGTGTGTGTGAGAGAGAGAGAGAGAGAGAGAGAGGAGAGTGTGTTATTTTGTTTTATGATATATTAATTTTGTATAATTTATAAGATTTTATAAAAAAAGTTAGAAAATTTAACTTTTTTTTTAAAGAGCTTATAAGATCCAAAACATTTTATTTTGAGATCTTATAAGCTTTTAAAAAAAAAATTATCAAATACTTTATTAGAACTTATAAGTTCTCAAATATCTTATAAAATATTTAAACAACTAATAAGCTTAGCCACACACCCCCTCTAAGTATAGAACTCGGCCCTGTCACATGCTTGGTTGGCCAACCAATCAGCCATCTGATTGCCTTCTCTATGAATTTGTGAAATCCTGGCAGTCTCCTCAATTTAGTGAGGTGCTGCAATTTCCAGCTTCCATAGTGATGTTTGAGGATGACGTGGGTCATTACTATTGCCAATTGCACTACAATAAAAAAATTATAGAAACCAAAAAAAAATATTATAAATGATTATCTTTTAATTTAATTGTATTTTTGCGGGTACAAAGTTTCTATTTAAAACATTTGATTTTTCAGTTCAAGAACAAAATCTTTGATTTAGGAAGTTTCGAAGTTGAAACTTGATATTTTGATCTCCTTCGACAATGACTTTGATCTTCAAATAATGTTAATTCGAGAATTTTTTTATTTTTTCCCGATTAAACTCTATAAACTTGAACTTGAATCTTTCTTGATGGTTTTAAAGTTTTGACGTTTCATCAATGTGGATTTGTGTTTTGATAACGTCAATTCGCAAATCTTCCGACTTCTTCTCCAATCAAACGTTGATTTTGGATGATTTCCACCATATACACCTGATTTTTGCCTTGAACTCCGTAGATACTCTTTGATTTCCATTTGAGAGGATTTTGAGGCTTTTTGAATACTCTCTTACGTATGCCTTCAATTATATCTTCAATTGTGTGTGTCCTTAACTTGTTGGAGAATACCTCTATTTATAGTTGTAGGATAGAAGACTTTTTCAAATTTATTTGATGAGGTGGCGCCAGTTGATTGGCCCTTCATGATTTGTTTTGTATTTATTTCTAAATATATGATTTTATTTTCAAATTGACTTGAACTTGCTTGATTTGGAAGATGTGATGTGCACTTGCGTCAAGAATATAAAATTTGACACTTGACATAATTACATCGATCGAAAAAAATATTAATATCAATTAGTTAACTATTTACTTTAGAAATTAAATTCCCAAAATATAAATAGAAATTGATATTTAATATATTATCTTCCACGTAACGCAATTTTATTGAGCACAAATATAATTTATCTACAAATGCCCCCTCAAAACTTATTCACGAACAATGCTTCAAAACGCGCCTTGGACTGAACAAATCACGAATTTCTCTGACATTTTTTTTTCATTTCACGACTTTTGCAAACACATGAAGACTTGAAAAGAAAATTGTGGGCTAACTATTAATCTCTTTGTTTTTTTTCCTCTAGCAGGTGAGCTTCCCCATTTGAACAGAGCCCAGCAACAAGTAATTGAATTGGTCTCAGGCCACACAAGCAGCCTACTTCTTTCCTTTCTTCAATTCAAATTCCTTCTTTTTTATTCGGGAAAAGTAATTTTCATTAAATAAAAAAAAGTATAATTGTACAATACAACTTACTTAATTTAAGTGGTTTCATCGACAGGCCAAGAATCCGCCACAAGTGAAAAAGCACACAAGTGTAAATAGTAGTAGCTAATTCAAATTCTTTCTCTTTTTGACAGACGTGTTGTGCCCATTTTAGGCAAGAAAATATTGTCTTAGCTTTTGGACTGAATTCGAGAAGCGTAGGAATTTTCCATTTATTGTGAAAGCTAATTTGTTAACTTTTGGTGTTTAACAATGCCATCTTTGCCTTTGCTTTCTTTCTTTTTATAGGAAAATTAACTCATGAAATTAGGGAAAATTCTAGTGTGAATTAGGTTTGGTCGAACTAAACGAATCACAAATATGCTATTTGATTAGTTATTAATTTTGAATTATGCATGAATTACACGACAAGTGTATTGCATTTATCATATAATTAAATTTAAATTTGGCCGAATATCATTCGAGCTAGAATTTCCTTGAAATTAAAGCCCCTGTCTAACGATAATCTAAATATTCGTCCATAATAGTCATATTGAAACTTGCTAGTACGGTTGCCATCAGCTGAACTTACAAGCCTCGCTTTCTTGAAAAATCAAATCTTAAGTATTCTTGAGGTTTGCAAGTAAGTCTTTTTGTTAGTTAAAATTCATCAAATTTGTTGATATTAATAAAAAATTATAATAAAAATTGATATTTACCTTCGATTGACTTATTACATGTCAAATAATTTTTTGTTTTCAATTAAATTATAATTATAGTGATAAAGATATACCTCCTGACATGTATTAACACATGAATACGTATGAGGGTAATTTAATCTTAAAAATATTTATGAATAGCAACAAATCAGTAATAAGTAAATCAGAGGTAAATATAATTTTTTTCTATATAAGCAAATTCGGTGAATTTTGACTAATGAAGGAACTTATTTGTTAAATAAAAGCAAACCTCAAGAGTGATAGATGTAATTTCTCAAATCACAATGAATCTACGTGTAATTACAATTATCCCTTATATGTATATTTATAAAAATTACACCTAGATGGCTAGATCCCTCTCAAATTAAGAAGTGTAATAAAATGGTTTCTGGGTACGGAAGTCACGTTGTGGATCAGATTGCACAATATATTTACTAAATCAAAAAAAGCTTATTCCAAATTAAATTATAAATAAAATTGCAACAGATAAAAGGAGACAAATTAAGCATAGCAGAAGTGATGAAGTGCTGATCAACAACATAAGTAGAAATCACAACCATATCCGAAATAATTTCCACTAGGGGATCACGGGGAAAAAAAAGAATTATTCCAAGCAAGGAAATGGGTCAAAATATGACGAGAACCATTTCGAGAAATCGACGAATGCTTTAGCCTGAAGAGTTTGCTGGTTTAGCAGGTGTGGTATTCTCAATGATCTTAATCCCACCAATGATGACACCGTCACCCTCATGTCTCGGCACCAGGGTCACCAGTACAGTGTCATCGTCCGCCACGTCCATGTCCTCGTACAGTTCTTTCAGCTTCAGCCTGATCGAAGTTGTCGCCGTTTTGTTGTTTGTCTTGTGCGGTACCTGAGCGTATGTCCCGGCGTATGCAGCCTTGTCCAGCTCCTCCACATTATCATCTTCGTCGTTCACGAAAACATCAAACTTAAGGAACTTCGTTGTGTCGACAGTTATATCTTCAATCACCAACACCTCGTCGGCTACTCCTTTCCTCGTCTTCGGAACTAGGACCCTGACGATTTTGTCCAGTTTAAGAGGGAAAACCGTCTCGGCATTTTCTGCGCTCTTGCGGGTTCTCTTGACCTTGGCGCCAGCAGTTTGGGGAGGCGGTCTGTAGTCGAGCCATGGGAGATCAATTCTCTCGAAATCGTATCCCATTCTCAGGTTATCCACGCAATCCTTCACTGTCACCCGGACAAGCTGCGCATTCTCATCGTAGAACAAGAACGAGGTATTGAGGAAATCAGGGTCCGTGATTGTCCTTTCGGGCACTTTGTTGCTGGGCAAGAAGTATTTCCACAATGTCCACATTCGGTCCACATTAGCATGATGACAATAGAACAACGGGTCCCTACCCGCCGAATAGAAGTTGCCTAGATCCTCTCCGCTAGGCTCTCTCGGGTCTCCAACAAAAACATGTACAGCGGTGTGGGAACCACGCTCGGCGGATCCCGGCCCTGGGTTCACCTTGTCTCCTTCACGATAAGGCTTTCCCATGAAGTCATAGACGCTGGCATTTCCACGTACCATCTCGGTATGCATTATGGTGAGATTGTTGGACACCACCTGAAGAGGATCTTTGTTGCCTGTCATGCCCAGGTCCAAAACAGCCTTCAGATTGTCCTGGTTTCGCTTTGAGTCGTATAGTGCAGATTTGGGATCAAGAAACATGGGCGGGATGGTCATACCCTTTGGATTGTCCCAATTCCAAAACGGCAAGGCAAAAGTTGGATCACCGATCAATTTCCCCATAATTCTTTCGTAGAAGTACAAGTACCACCTGTGGAAGGGGAAGAAAAGCCAAGAATTATGGACTTGTAGGTCCAAAGTGCCTTGCCCGGGCTGGTCATAAGCACCATTGCAGTAAGCGCAATGAATATTGGCTTGCTGCATGAAATTACGTGGATCATCTTTCGGTAGGCGCTTCATGCGGTCAATAGCCATGTTGTACTTGAAAATATACTCAGGAGAAACTCTATGAGCCGACGGTCTGACTTTCATCTGAACAACAGGTGGAAGTTGGTAATCAGCGATGTTTTCTGAAGTAGGGGGGCAGCAATTCATATCTAGCTTCTCCCCTGTGTTCAAGTTGGTAGCAACACCGCATTTGTCCAGTTCCGGTGCTTTGATTGGATTAGCCGATGCACCAGGAGTGGGGATGAGATTGGCTGCGCTGTAGAGGCCGCCGCCCAAACCAAGAAGCATGTTCCTCCTGTCGACCTTCCCTATGGGAGTTTCGACGTCTCGGGAGGCTTCTTTCTTCTTCTGGGCATCGGCACAGGAAACTCTTAGGCGGTTGCTACGCTTTGCATGGCTGATGAAATACGAAGGCCTAGCAAAGACGGGACGGGATTGGGAGGAGGGAGTGGCGGTGGGTAGGGGAAGAGGAAGAGATGCCATGGCTAGCGGAGAGTTGTGATTTGTGATGTTAGAATTGCACTAGAGTGTCTATTTATAATGGATTCTTGGCGACGGGACCGTTGCTGAGATGAGTTGAGTTTGGACAAAGAAATTACAAATGTATTCATTATGGGATTATGGTGCAGGTGTCATTGAAGTTTTGGTCAATAGTTATTGCAATTCGGTGGTGATTATTATTAAATGAATGGAACATGTCTGTGTACTGTTTTATTATTTATATAAGGGTAAATGCTATATTTTATACTTTAAATTTTTATTTAGAATTATTTTAATTTCTTAAGTTTATTTTTTTATTGTAATATTTTTAAATTTTAATTTTGTCCCAATTTAGTCCCTCTTACCCTTTTTCAGCGAAAATGTGGCCGGATTTTGAATATCTGGAGGGTAAAATGGTTAATAAATTTGATTTTATATTTTTAGTCCTTTAAATTTATAAAATTATCAAATTAATCCTTTTTTTTAAACAAAAAATATTTTTTTAAATTTTTTAAATTTTTTTAATCAGATATACTGCAATTATCCTATGTAAATAATAAAAACTTTGAACTCTTACGGACATAATAATAATAATATATTGCTTAACTTAGAATAAACAGTCTTTCTTTTTCAATAGCTGAAAAAATAAAATTATGATAAATTTTATATTACTTATCTAATCTGAAAATGTAATAAAAAAAAAATGAGTTAGTAATTTGTTATTAAAGATAAGTCTAATAAAGTTAAACATTAATAATATTTTTTAAGTATTTGGATGGATTAAAAAGTTGGTAGATTATATTTTTAGATTTTTAGTGAATTTATATATCATATTCACTATATAAAAGTATTATTTAAAAAAAGAATAATTTAATAATTATACAAACTTAAGAAACTAAAATAAAATCAAATTTAAAATCAACTATTTTACCCTTCAAAAAGTTAAAATTCGGTCATATTTTCGCAAATAAAAATTAAAGTTTAGAAATATTAAAGTTAAGAAATAAATTTAAAAAATTAAAATGATTTTAAATAAAAATTAAGCAATCAAATATAATAAATTATATAAGTATTGAACTTCGCGATCCCTCATGATTTTTACACACAAACTTGCATGTGTACTCGGCACAATTCCCATACAAATTCGAATTAATTATTTTATTTCAGATCTCCGATTGATTGTTAAGTCTACTTTACACTAACCATTAAATATTGAGATATTTTTACTCAAATTAAATACGATCTGATTTGAATGGATTATAGGAAAAAATTCAGAGACCCCTTATGATAATAGAAATATTCAAAAACCCCCTATAAAAATTAAAGTATCAAATACCCCTCCTATCATATAAAATAAAGTTAAAAAAAATCTCTCCATACCATACAAAAGCCACACGTACTTTGATTACGTTTTTCTATAAAAATACCTTTTTTTTATATTTTTGCTCTTGTCTCACATTTAATATATAATATTATATATATGTATTTAAGAATTAAATATTATTTTATATAATAATTATGTAATTAAAATATTATGTATTTCTATTAATAATAAAATATTTTTTTATATAATAATTACTTATTTATTTATATAATAAAATATTATTTTAATTAAGTTAAAATTAATTTTATATATAATAAAAAAAAAGCAGCAGTGGCTGCGCCGTTGCCGCAGCTGCTAAAGAGGAGGGCCGAATTATTTAATTAAAATATTATATATTTCTATTAATAATAAAATATTCTTTTATATAATAATTACTTAATTATTTATATAATAAAAAATTATTTTATTTAAATTAAGTGGTGGTGGGGGTGGGGTATAATTGTTATTTTTGAATTTTTTTATAAATTATAAATATATGTTAAAAATTATAAATTAAATATAGTTGATCGGTTGACTAGAAGAGGTATTTTAGTCATTGTTTCTAAAAAATAGATTCAAATTGACCAGAGGGCGGTGTGATTATTTATTAGTAACACAGGGGTGACTTTCGATATTAAAAATTTCATAAGGGAGTTTTTGATATTTCGTTATATCACAGGGGGTCAAAATGAATTTAACCTATGGATTATATGATAAATTTAATATATTTATCATGTGATTAATATACAATTAACAAAAAATAATTAATCACATAACAAACACATTACATTTATTTTACGATTAATTTGTTAGACCGAACTTAATTTAGGTAAAAAAATTTTATTAATTATTATATTGAATTTGATAATAATTATATTATTTTGGATAATGTATATCTATGTCAGTAAAATTTTAAATCCTATGTTATTTATTAATATTCAATTGATTTTTAAAAAATACTGAACAAATCAATCATCAATATTGTATTAAATAAATAGTCAAATTAACTAACTAGCTAGACAACTGAAATAATCAAGGGTTACATTTAACTTTATCAGACAACGCGAACGCATATATATTCCCGGAAAATGTAATAACTGTTCCTTAATCCACCAATATTGCGACAAGCACTTTCCTACTACATTATATATAATCTGGTTTTCCTAGAAAAAAAATAAATATTAGTTATAATTTTAATAATTATGGAGTAAAAATCGCAATAAATAAAGTCTATGTAAAAATATAAATTTTCAACTAAGAAAAAGTTATATGATATAACTAAGAGCTATAGTAAAAACATGTGCTTTGGCTTTTAACCATGATAAATATTTTAGTCACTCTCGCAGATATCATGACTAACAACTGTGTATGACCATGATTAATGATTATTTGCTATGACTATTTTATTTCTTAATCATTATAAGTAGTTATAATTAAATATTGCACTTTTTTATAGTGTGTTTGACATGCAAAATCTTCCCATGAGAGAACAGTGCTTTGCCAATTAATCTAATCAGAATCAAATTAATTGCCCCAATTGGAAAGACTTCTGGAGCATTAAGTATATTTAATTAGTGTAAATTGTGGATAAGGAAAAATAAAATTTTACTTTAGAGAGGGTGGCATTTTTATTTTATATCAATTAATTTCATAATTTAGTTATGTAACTTTTAAAAATTCATAATATGAGGATTTTTCCAGCTAATTTGGTCAGAATATATTATTACATTCGATTTGGACATGACCCAATTAAAATTGCACATGACTTGCAAAAAATTTAATTATAGGACCAAAATTACCACCCT